>NC_053410.1:9675557-9838057 GCF_016859285.1 Xiphias gladius | reverse complement strand
AGGATGTGAATGGAAGAGGACTGCCACGTCCTCGCCCCTCCCCGACCGGGGAAACTCATGTGAGGACTGCACACTGCTCTATGGAGTCTGACTGAAATACTTTACCTGCAATAACCCGTCAGTAATCCCTGCGAACTGACTCACGGCAGGGAGGCTTTTCGTTTCTGGAAGGCGGCTAGTGTTGCTTGCTCGTTTACTCCCAAACTAGTTTTTTGAGGGAGCCTGCAAATATATTCCATATATTAGCTTTTATCCCCTCACTGCAGTGTTTAATATGGTAGACCGTATGACTGTTGATGTACAAAATGCTGGCTATTAACAAATGGGTCCGTCTATGCTGTTAAATGAATGCATCCAACACAGTTAGAGCCGGGTGAAGGCAGCAGCATCCCACGTTGCATTGCACTGGAATACCATAACATTAACGCTAGTTTCGTGGGCAAAACCCAGACTTCCTTTACTTTTCTCGCTATTTTCGCCTTGCTCTAACTGAATGTTGCTCATCTTAATTCGTCTTTATCAGGTCAAGCCTATCGTATCGTTTGCCGCAGCCGAGAACCATCGCAAATACCAAAGTTTAATCGGAGTTTAGCTAGTTTTCAGCTAGCTAGCTCACCCAACCTTAATATTAATGGAGGCAAAATAGAAGTCGGTAGTGTTTAGCGGTCGCTGCTGTAAACAGAAAATTCCGTGGAAAAAGTGCAGTCCATAACTGTACGGTTGACACGATAACTACCCGAAAGCTGCGAGCTTTTGTCATCGTATCTGCTTCGGGAGTCGATACTTACCCAAACGAGCGCATCCTGCGAGTTAGCGGAGATGTGTCCCCCGGTCGTTTTGGTCCTCCTGAGGTCCCAGCTCAAACGGACTCGGTTGAGTTAACGGCGAGGGGATGAACGCGGGGTGAGAGAGGTGGTTCGTCCTATCTGTGATGTTTCGTTGCACTGTTGGCCATCTGCCGGTTAGGGCTGGATCTCTGCGGGGCTGAGTCTGAAAGCTACGTGCAGATTCTCACGTGAATAGAGACTCCCGGTACTAGATTTTAGGGGCCGCAGTTTGTAAATTGCATGGGGAGGTGTCCATAGTTGTCTTGACCCGTGGAGGGGCGCAGCCACGGATGCGCATTGATGCGAAAAGAAAGAAAGAAAGAAAGAAAGAAGTGTGTGTGCGTGTGTACCACATATCGCCACAATTGTGCCACGTGTTGAAAAACTGTAACTCAAAACTCAAGAGGTGCTTTTTTTCTTTTTCTCTGAATTAAATACCACTATACATTTTCATTGACAAGGCATGTGTAACTCAAAGTCAATAGCACCGTTCAAACTGGTGGTTTGTGAGGTTTGCAGTTTAAAAAAAAAAAAAAAAAAATTAAATAATCGTCCCTCTACAGTCTTTTCTCTTCCCATTTCTCCCACATTCCAGAAAATTCCTTCCTCCTAACCAGAAAGTGTGACTGGAGGGAGGGAATTCCTGCTGCATGCAGAGTTCAGCAGGGTGGAGCCAAATGCGTGTGTGTCTGTGTGTGTGTGTGTGTGTGTGTGTGTGTGTGAGAGAGAGAGAGAGTAGCTAGCTATTAAACTGACTGGAATATTTCCAGATGTACATATCTCAACCAGCTAAAACTCCTATGTAAACACTACAGAATGTATATACCTGTTAAACACTGGGTATTTGCAAAACCTACTGTTGAACAGACTGCGTGACTCGGTATCAGAATATCATCGGGTCATGGAATAAAACTTGAAAAAAAAAGAAACCTTTCTAACGTAAAACGTAATTAATACACGTTATTAATGTATATTTTCTATCAACTATCGCCAAGCAAAATGTCAGAACAGGGATTATATTATACTGAATCATACAGAGGTCACAAAATTAAACATCTGTATGATTACTGTTATTGAGGCATTGCGCAAGGAACACTGTGTGGGGCTTGATGGTGAAGCAAGGTTATTGTCGAAGTCATGGGGAAAATACTCCTAATCCAGTTTTTGAGAGTATTTCTTGCAGTACAAAATCTACCTCTGCTTGCTCAGTGTCATCTTATTTCACACTTTCTCTCAATGTGAACTTTAGAAAAAGAAAAAAAAAACCATCCAGCGTATCCTCCTTTCCAGTCCCATTCTTACTCCCTGCTCCAGTCATCGGCGGATGTCATCTAGGGAGGTGAGTCTGCTCCCAAACAGCTGCTCCTCATAGGTCAGCAGCTGACGCAGGAAGTTCATGTTGGGTGCCGTGCATGCCCTCCTCTCCTTCAACCAGCGCAGGGCGTGAAGCAGTGACCAGCGCTGGTGCTCCATGAGAAAGGCCAGTGTTAGTGCTGAGCTGCGGCTCCTGCCCATGCTACAGTGGACCAGAACGCGGCCGGCTGGCTCGGCCTGCAGCGCTGTGTTAATGAACCTGGAAGCCAGCGGCAGCGCCTCCACCAGGTCCTGCTGGGCATCATCGCTCAGACGCAGCCGCAGGTAGCACAACGTGTTGGGGAAAGCGTCAGGGCAGTTGGCAGTGGCATTCACCACGTGTGTGATGTGTAGATTCTTGATGATGCGGTAGTCAGAGGCCTGGGAGGCAGAGCCCTGGTAGAGAGCTCCTTCCAGGACCTCTGAGGGGTAGATTGTGAGGTTGAGCCGCTCAGGTTCAAGCAAGACCATACGTGGCATGCACAGGAAAGGGTAGAGGGAATGGAAAGCCAAGAAACCCCCCAGCAGGATGACAGGGTCCATTCCCAGAGCACTGAGCTGGAAGAAACAGCGCTGGAGGTCTGGGGAGTCTGCCCTGGCCTTCACACTTCCCACTGAAATTTGTACAGAAACAATCACAGTGACAGAACAGAGAATAAATCAGTACAGTACAGTCAGACAGCCAGGTAGATTTAAACAGGACAGATCTATAACCATGTTAGTGGTGCTGTGAGGCCGCACTGAAGGCACAGTGCCACCTTGAGCAGAATGCTAATATCAACATGCTAACATGCTCATGCTAAGCAGATACAATGTTTACCATGCTAACCATCTTAGTTTGCTGTGTCAATGTGTAAACATTTGCTAATTAAACACAAATTACAGCCGAGGCCGATGGAAATGTCATCAGTTTGGCAGGCATTTGGTCATAAACCAAATTACTGGGCAAATTTTAGTTTTGAACTGGATGGTGGCGCTAGATGAAATGTTAAAGGATCACCGGAGGTGTTACAACTTGTCTTGAGGAGGACATGAATGGCTGCACCAAATTTCATGGCAATCTACCCAATTGTTGTCAAGACAATTCAGTAAAAGCCCAAAACGTCCACCTGCTTGAGCAAAAGTATTCATGATCCAAAGAGGATGAATCCTCTTTGGATCATGAATGTCTGTAGAAAATTTTTCACGGCCATCCATCTAACAGTTGCTGAAATATTTCAGTCTGGACCAAAGCAGTGAACTGACTGACCAACAGACTGACATTCTCATCCACAGAGCCATGCCGCTAGCACAGTTAAAAACATGGTCATGCTGGATTAGTGATAACTCGTGTTGCCCAGTATGTTTTTCTCCGTGTGTGCATGTCTGTTGAGAGTACGTGAATGCGGGTTGCTGACCTGGGCTGCATCCTTCTTCTGCATACAGCAGTATGATAGAATACTTCTGCAGCTCTATACAGCTGATTAGACAGCCCAGTTCAGGGTGGATCACCGTCACAGCGGCCCGCGCTGTCACTACGTGGCTCTCCTTGTACCTAGCACACACATTGATTCCACAAGGTTCATGAAAAGACTCGTCAGTAGCACATTTGTTAGGGACTGTTTTCATTCCCTAACAAAATGCACGATTTTCAATAAACTACAGCACCCATCATTGTGAAAGAATATGTCAGGAAGTGTAACAGTGTGACTCACTGATGGGTTTTTAATAGTTTTTGGACAACAATGGAGCCATATGGCAAAAAGGAACAAGTTGTAGCATATCGGGCTTTTGATACACAATATTTGTTGGTAGGATCAGTTCATTGTTGGTTTTCATATTTTCATGGGATTTGTTGACAATAACAGAAATATTGAAGGTCACCAAACCTATCCTTTAAAATAGGTAAAGTGTCCCTAAAACTGTGCCTCAGGTAACTATGTACCTGCATCATTTTGAGGTCCCCTCATGGCTAAAAAGTAAAGAAACTTTCCAGTATGTGTGCATGTTTAGCCAAACAAAGCAACTCCTATACAGAGTACTGAAATCTTGTACAAAGTCCTGCAATAAATGCTATCTTTGTGAAGTTTATAATGTTCAGTTTTTGTTGAAACAGATGTTTTGCTTCAAAGCTGGTAACTTTTGAAGCCAGATTGTGGCTGTGGTGGATTGCACTTCACTGTACAGGTGTAGCCCTTATTGTGTCTACTCTTAGGTACAGTATCTTTATATATGACAGAGCTTCTGCATCTTAGGAGCGCTGGCGTATCCGTGCCGCACCCACCTCTCTGCGCTGCGACAGTCCAGGATGAGAATATAGTATGGGTCATACAAGGCGGGCTGGCCCTCCTCTGCGTTCAGCAGGTTGTATACTTGCTGTGGGGTGATATAGCCTCGTTCTACGCAAGCCGTTTCAGGAATAGCAGGAACTAGCGGCTCCTCCGGCTCACACGCTGCTTGCGGGCAGAGGAAATACAAAGAGTTCAGCCTGCATGTGTGCAGTTGTTTGTGCGTACATTTTTTGTGTGTAAAAACAGAGAGAGCTAGAGGTAAAAATGCACCCTTTACCTTTGTTCCGGTTAGGTATGATGGAGGAGTGGTCACTGGCTGCACTATTGACTTCTCTGTCAGAGATGCTGCTCACTGTCTGGAATGTGTGGACAGGCTCTCTGGAGGCCACTCTACAACTGTTTACTCTGACACATAAGCAGAGGCGTATACACACAGGGAAGTGTCATCTCAAAACAGATTATAAATATAATGATCATATTAGACTAAACACAAAGCCACTTTATGATGATTTAACAATGCACTGTTTTAGATTTTTACAAAGAAAAAAAAAAAAACCAGCAGAGCTCCTTACCTGGACAGAACTACACCCATCTCGTTTAAGTCATTCGGCAGATGCATCAGCTGTTCCCACCAGCCCTTCATTAGAAGAACACGCTACACCAAATACACATAAATAATGTTAAAAACATTGAAAAATATTCTCTCAAAAAAATACCAACAGGAATAAATGAGGTAAAACGATTTGAAAAAAACCACTATGCACTATTTGTTGTTGCTGTGATTCTTGCTCAGTCCTGCTTCAGCCTTGCCCTTAATTTAGCCGGTGGTCTTGGAAACACAGTAATGGTTAAGTGCTCTAGAGGCTAAACGGTAGCTGGCTGTGACAGGTGACGTCCTACTTCACCCAAAAAGGACATGATTTCAAGTTGATCTTAAAACCATACAGAGATTAGGGCATTTGGACAGACAGGAAGAAGAAATGCGTGAGGATAAATAGAAGTCCACATACCAGGGTACATTTACTATAAGACAAAACTGTCACTCTCAGCCATGTCATCATCTCCCCTCCACCTTCACATCACTTATTCTTCACCTTCCCTCAGTCACAGCCTCTCCACCCCTTATTTTGGAAAACTGTGTTTTCCAAAATGCTTGTTGTCATATTTTATTTTTTTGATTATTGCTATTCCTAAGAATTAACTCCAAAGCTTGGGAGTAAGAGAAGAGGGCCGTGGGGCTGCAAATGTCAAAACAGAGAATGACTGTCCTCTGTTGTGCTCCTGAGTGATTTTATTGAAACAACCTAGTCTACACTTTGTGAAAGGCCAGTGAAGAATATGTACACACAGTATATCACAGTATATCACTCATATATCACTTGTTGGTGTTTTGTTCAACCAGCCTAAATGACACACAGAGCCATGACTGAAAGCCCTCAGAAGCTTACAGGCCTGTTGCTATAGTATTCTGGATTAGTCGGGGCGCTACTGTGTTTGCCTGAGCTCCATAGTACACTGATCTCCATCCTCTCAGTCTGACGAATCTGTTTACTCAAACAGACCCTCACTCGTGAAGCCGTGTGGCTGATGAACTCCATGATGCCATGGTGGCCTACGCAGCTAGGAAGGATCCGGAAAGGGGGGGGGGGGAGTAAAGCTGGGGACGGACTATCAGGAATGTCACAAACAGGTGTTAAAGCTGGAAAGAAACAGAGCCAGGGTTTACTCTCTCCTGAGGAGAAGGTATATCAATAAAGTTAAAAATCTATAATCAATTTTAGATATATAACACGATAACATAGTGGGCCCCATTCCTCTCATGTGGCTGACAGTGGCCTCTATCTCTCAGTGTCACACATCGTGTGTAATAAAATGTGTCAGCAAACAGACATCTTAATGGATTCCACAGATGTCTGCTCTGTTTCTCTGTATCTTAGGACAAAGTGACTTTAACTAATTGTCATGCCTAGGTTGCTTATTTAATTATGGGAAGATAAACAGCCCAAGACCAAAGTCCATCTGGACACAGTTGGAAAACAAATGGGGCGAATGACTGCTGCACAGAGAGCAGGCTGACAGAGGCACCCTCAGCAGAATGGTAGGGAGGGAGACATTTGTTAAGAAGGTGAGTCATTAATATTATTCCAACTGTAATATTATTAGTAGAGGTAGGAATGAATGGCATCGACAGCCACTCGGAGGGAATGATCGGAGTTAGAAGATGAAATATGACTTCATGAGGAATTCCATATGGTGAGTGAGATTTATATTTCTCTCGCTTTCTCGCTCCTATCCATAAAAAGTGCGCAATTAAACACATTTTTAAACATGTATTGTTGTTTTTTTCACTAAATAGCTGTATTTATTTTTTAAGCAGCACGCACATTTCCCACTTTTAGCCTAATAATAGATAGACCTACACTATGTGGCTTTTCCGCCATTATTATCACGAGAATTCATGTAAGCAGAACATAGTGAGTCTACAAGCCATTGCAGGTTTTAAATATTTGTGTTTTTTTGTGGAAAAGTCTTCAACTTAATTTTAAAAAATAAGACTTTCAGTTTACCCATATAACTATAATCGTCGGCCTACACCTCTTTAATTTGTGTAAATTTCAATAAAGATCTCCAATATTCTGTTCACATAAGATTATTTTATGTAGATAGTGATTTTTTTTTAAAACACTATCCTAAATTTCCTGACTCATAAATAACCAGATTTAGTTAAGCATGAGAAATTTTGCTTGCAGCTTGGCAAAAACAGACTCAGCCATCAATAAAACAGAGTAAAATAAAGAAAACGAAAACAATATAATAGATATTTTAATTTCATGTTAATAATTTAATTGCAGGAGTACAAATTAAATCACATTTATGTCAAAATATTTGAGAGTTAACCTGTAAATAGCGTATAGCGTAGCAATATATGACAGCTACTGGTTAAACCTCTCCGTTGTTGGTGGGAGGACATATTGATTGACTTACTGATCCATGTTGTTATAGTCACTTGAATTTCTTTTCTCCCCACACTGGCTCCAGACAACAAATCCTTGCTTCCCAGCGGCATCCTCTGCACAGAATGACAGCATGTCTTTCAGGTAAAAGCTATCCTTCCCAGCTTTCACAAGTTCTATATTATCTGTGTTACTCTGGGAACAAGAAGAATTAGAAAATAACTGTATTTATATAGCCAAAGTCTATCTGGATACACACATGTATACAGTAGATTGCTGTTAAATCTATTACAGATATGTAAACCTGTCATTCCTGAGTGCAGTTTTCAAAAGGTTATCTATCAGCAAGGCAACGCAGCCTTCCCCAGTTGTTGAGCATTATAAAACATTAAGCTCAGCAAAAATGGGTCATTAAACATTAGCCAAGGCCAAGTTGGTATTGAATTTTTCTGTGGAAAAAAACAAAACAGTTCTTCTCTCAGTGTGGTTCCTGGCCTTTTGTTATTTCAACGTCTTTTCTCTTCTCACTCAACTACATTCACAGCTGTGTAATGTGGAAAATTATACAAACACGTACATTTCACTGGTATTGTGTGATTCATGTCTGCTCCTGTTTGCACTTCAGGGAGGCGGAGGAGGGGATGGTGTGACTCGGCGGTGAAGAGTCTTTCCTCTAATCAGGCACTGAAGCCCCTGGTTCCCACACTCTGCCTGGCGGTCGTTGTGCTATACAGCCTGGCGGACAAACTCCGAAACTTCGTGGCTTGCATCTTCATCCCTCAGTATCATTACCCGTACGCTGTGGCTCTCTGCTTTGCCCAGGTTGGTGCCTGCTCCCTGGCTTGTTACTATGGACAATTTCCTCTTTGCGCAAAATCAAACAATTCTAAATACAATTCTTTGCTTTCCACCCGCAAGTGTGACACCAATGCACACTATGGCTTACCTGCTGTTTTGTTTACACGGAGTGTGGGTCCTGACAGCAGGGCATTTACTCATGCTGCAGTTACATTTATCAACTATGCAAAATTTATACAACATGCAGCACTGTGATACCATATATACATACTGTAGGTACATTTGTGTGAAAAACACTGAATTTAAAAAAGCGGTACTAATACTGCTACAACTACTAATATTAGTAATGTGTTGGTGTAGAACAGAGAAGGCTCATTGACAATCCATTTAAAAAAAATTTAATTTTTTAAATGGATTGTTGTTAATCATTACAGTTAATTTTGAAGGACAAGGCATGTGGTGGTTGGGAGTGACAGAAGGGGCTCAGTGGCGATAACACTTGTGCATGATAGATGTTTAACCAAATGGCAGATCAAAAGACTGACATGTAAATATGACCCGTTTAAAGGATGGAACTATGAAACTACACCGATCAGCCACAACATTAAAACCAGCTACCGGTTTAAATGCTGTGACCCTTCACTTTTTTCACATTTTGTTATGTTGCAGCCTTATGCTAAAATAACAAAAAAAAGCATATTTGCTTGATAAATTACATAAATAATTGAATTATTACTTCAATTCCATTTATATGGTTTGACTAATCAGTTTAATTGACTAATCATTTCAGCAAAATAGATGAGTAGGCACAGAATCAGCACATTATTGGTTTGCATCATTTGCATATATGTCAGGAATTCAAAACCAGTGTCAAATATTCTTTTTGTATAAATTGTACACGTTATGGTGGCTCTAGAGAAATCTGCATTTCACTGAGAGATACAGATGTTGCTATGCTTAACGCTTTTTACCATCTGAACTGAGTTCCATTATCCACATAGGTTGTAGCAACTAGTATATTTTGTTTGTTAGAATCATCAGAGCTTTTCTCTTTCACACTTTTTATGTATACTGTAACTCGTTACAATGAAATTATCCAGGTTATCCATTATCCACATTTCCCAGGTTCTGATCTCCTTGTTAGTCCTTAATCTCCTCCATGTCCTGGGTCTGGTGCCTCTGAAGCATTACTCCAGGTCCCTGGGTGAGAGGGTGCTGGTGCCTGCTATCTGTAACAGCATCCATGCTGTGTTGGCCATGTGGGCCAAAGCCAGCAGCTCGTATGCCGGCCTCTTCCCCCTCACGCTACTTCTGCTGCCCCTGTTAACGGTTGGCTTTAGTTTGGCCCTGAAGCTGGCATTGATGCCATCCATCCACATGTCTGGTGTGATTTCCATCCTGAGTGGAACATCTATCGTCATCACAGGTAAACCTTTATGCTTTCTTTAGAGGTGAAATTGATGGTTCTTCACCTCAGAACAAATGAACCTCTACTGAATCTCCTCTCTCTCTCTGCAGCCTCCAAGGGTCTGTCTGGTGTTGAACCTCTGGAGTACATGTACGCACCTCTGGCCTTGGTCCTCCACAGTCTCTCTCTGACCTGGCTGGCTAAAGTGTCTGAGGCTGAGCGCTGCCGCTCCCCTGATGCCCAAGCGTCCGTTTTTGACATCTACTACACCCAGCTGGTCAACCAGAGCTGGGTGCTGGGCCTCCTGTGGCTGTTGCACCCGGACAGTCCCTGGCAGTTGTTGAGTCAGGGCAGCTGGCACAGCCTGCTCTTCCATGGATACCTGCTTGCTCTTCTCCTACTGGGGATGGTATTGAACTTCCTAGTTGGTATATCAGCTCTGTGTGTCTCACCTCTTTCTGCTGCACTGCTCCACTCAGCAAGGCAGGTGGTGCAGCCGTTCTTCCAGCTTCTGGAGTTTCACTTGAAAGGACTGTACCAGTGAGACATGCAATCCACATCATTGACGACAGTGTTTTTTTTTAAATTCTATGGAGAATAACAAGGTACCTTTCGACTTTCTTCCTTTCACGGTCTCGTGAGCTGTGCTACTGAGTCCCATACATAGCATTTTCAGCTAAGAGAAAATACAGAATGTCAGCAGAGAAGCAGCACGCATTTAGTGACCATGACAGCATATTACAAACATATATCAAGCTAATGATTGACACTTGGGTCCAAAACTCTAAACGAGAAAGACCAGTTATTATCTTAATGCTGGAGGAGTAAAGTAACTGGGCACCAGCGTCTGTACAGGACAGGACACAGTGTAACCAAAACATTTTCAGACCACGCCACCTAAACAAAGATTGCACTCTTCCAGCTGGGTAAAGAACGTTAGTTTTAGCCAGAGCGTGGCTTTAATGGGACAGGAGCAGTCTCAAAACTAGCTCTTTTACAATGGAACAAGTACAAAGAAACAGCATGGGTCAAACAATATAAATTTTCTTTTAGAGCTGAAGGTGTTACTGTAACAAATAACATTAAGCACCTTTTTTTCTAATGTATATTCATGAAAAACTGAGTACATTTGAGAACTGTGTTTATCAGACAATAATTCTATACGTTATCCAATTAAAATGATAACTCTTGATAGTGAACACAGACTTTCAGACCCTATTGTATACGTGACAGAATTTACTTAACAGTTTTCATGAGATGTAAACTCCCATGGTTCACTGAATTAGATTTCAACCAGAGCTCTGTGGAAGTTGCCCTTGAATGACTCTGACAGCTTTTTTTCAGAGGAGAAGGGATAACACTGAGGTCCAGGTCGTTTGTACTGGACACAGACAGTTGAACCCACTTTATTACATTTGCCTAAAAGCGTTACAAATATTTAAACCCAGATCCTTGTCTAAATGAATTTTTAACCAGAGCAAGTTTCCCTTGAATTAATTTGACTGCTAAGGTATGTCGGATGAGAAGGGGACATGATGAGGAAAGAGTTAAATGGTGCTGACACCGATTTCTTTGCGTCTACTGTAAGTTATCATCAGAAGCTAAATTATGTCTTGATTTAAGAATAAGCTATGAATATTCAACTTTTTCAAATATGTACTGTATATTATTACATTTAAAAACAGCGGTAAACATTTCATCATTTCAAACGCTTAGAAAAATAATGTGGATCATGTTGAGCCGAGTTGATGGTGCACCAAAGAGAATCTGAATATATTTAATAAACTGAAATGACACTAAAATAGGTTTATCTGCAAAAATATTTATTGTTTCTGACAACAAAATGTAAGTGCTGTTAAACACCACCATCAATACATCCATCCCAACATTAGCAGCATGTATTAAAAATCCACTGTAAACTTGATAAAATGGTACATCATAATTTGCCAGAGAATATTTTACTCTGAGTTTACTGAAACAAACACGGATGTCAAAAACGTACTGAGTCTTTAGATCAAAAGACAAGACTGTCAGAGAGACCTGGTTTCCACGAATAAGTAACTGAAAAACAAACAAAACTTGTCATTAAGATTCGTAGCAACACAGACATGGACATCTGGATGCAACCAAAAGTGAAGATAAATCCATTTCTTTTTACACTGCCATAAACAGGACCCCAGCATAGATAATCGATGGGATATCAGTTTGTTATGTTTTACATTTATGGAGTAATTTGCTAACTAATACAGACAAGACAGAAAGCTATCATCTGGATATAAAATCTTGTAAAATCCTGTAAATAATTATGTTGTTATTTTGGTGTGTTACATGTATTTTTAATTAATGTTATTTTGTCCAACTAAATGTATTTTTTGCACACATATGAGCTTCCTTGCCTTTTTTGTACTTGTGCACATTTAATATTAACTGTAAAGCAGGTTTCAAAACATTTAAAAAGATTTTTTGCAAATGTGTAATAGGAACACTCTTCGGTGTGTCTGCTAGTCTTAAAGCACAGAGCTTTACAGTGAAGCACAATGAATGAATGTAAACAAAGCCAGATTTAGTTACAATGAAAACTCCACAGGACACCTTTAACCTCAATGAGTGCTTCAGCAACAGAAGTACTGTCGACGTAATGAGGGGGATTCCGCTAACAGCTTTAGACGCTGCTCCTTGCTGGGTTTTATTTATCGCATTTCATTCTGAAGGGAGGCCTGCCAAACACTGGCTCAGTCATTAGTTACTTCTTGTTCGTTACGAGGAATCAGAGTTGGGTGGTAGGTGTAAGCCCAGGCTCTGCAGCAGGTTGGAGGCCGGTCCGGCCAGCCCGTCCTGGCAGCTGAGGGACTCCAGCAGGTTTGTGACCAGGTTAAAGTCCACATCAAGTGGCTGGATCTCCTCCTCTGTCTCTTCAACCCCTCCCTCCCTTGGTAGACTGCCTGTGGCAGAGAGATGAGCGGAGCCACTGTCCAAGTCCGCCTTCTACAGAAAGGACAAATATAGTAAAACAAACTGTTTCTACATTCAGAACGAAATGGCATTATTTCACTTATTTTTAGTGCAGTTTTGTGAAAATTAATCTTACAGTTTGATTGAAGCTTTTTCCTATATTAGTGCTCATCAGCTCCTGATCCATTTGGTCCATGTATCTTCTCAGAGTATCCAAAGTTTCTTTCCCGTTCATGTCTACATGACCAGAGGAGCCCTCTTCTTTCTCTTCCTCCTCTTCCTCCTCCTCCTCCTCCTCATCGTCATCATCGTCATCATCGTCTAGATCATCTGAGTCTAGCTCTTCCTCTTTACTTCCTATAGAAATGAAAGACAAACAGATTCAGCAGAGGAAGATATGGCAGGTTTCTGCAAGTTATTTTTTACTGTTACACATCTTTCATAACTTCCACATACCTAGCAGTCTATCCAGTGCCTTGGCCATAGAGTCAGGCTCAAAACTAAAAGGCTGATTTGAGCTGATCCTGGAATAAAAAGAAAAACAATGGGAAATCTGCAAAGAAAGCCTCTTGGTGGGGCAACGCACATCTGAATAAATTAGCTGGATCTAGATCGAAAACCATTTTGTTCATTGGCCCAAATGTGCCTTTGATGATCCTAACTAAATATTGTCAAAATCGGTCAGGTGTACTGGCCAGATAGCCAGTCAGTCTGTCTCACCAGGGCAGTTCAGCACCCTCATGTGATGACATGGCACTGAGGAAGTTCTTCATCCCCTGACTGACTGCTACCAGGCTGTAACCGGCCTCCTCTTCCTCCTCCGCGTCCTCTGTCTCCTTTCTCCTCTCCTCTGCACCCCTGACATGCTGCGCCTGTTTGCAGGAACTAGAGTTTTGGCTGCCATCAGCAGCCCCCCCCCCACTCCTCTCTTGCAACATACGCTCCAAATCCTGAGCTGTGATATCCAGCCAGCTGTCACCTGGAGACCGACACAAAGAAAATTCATTATGGGAAATGTTTGAAAGAGAGAAGGGTAGAGAATGGAGGATGCGTAGCAGAGGAACAGAAACTGAAAGGAATTGGCAGGAAGCAGAAAATCCCAGGTGGCAGAGACAGGCAAAGGCAATGTCGACTTTCTAGCAAAGTCATCTAAACCTTGGAATACATACTTTTTAATAAGTAATTTCCTCAGACAGACGTTACTCAGCATTAGGACATGTGAAGGACGACCAAGTTGAACTAAGTAAATTACACTCAAGTGAGATCCACAATCTCCAAAATCATCCACAGGGTGTGATTAACAATGCTGCCATTTCCGAATGTCAAACCTCTTCTATGTACAGATAATATTAACAATGTAAACACAAACATTTGTCATAATTTTGATGCAGGAATTGTTAAGTCTCTAAGTTCAGACATTTCTGCTGTCAAGACTGGTCATCATTCGACCCCCTTTTACTGTAACTGAAAAAAATTCAAAATGACATCAAACAAACATCTGAGGTGCTCTTAAAGGACGAATCTGCAAACTTTTCACAAATGCCTTTCAAGTCTGATAATACTGAGTGTTTCATAGTAAAAACATGCATTTTCACTCACTGTCCTCTTGGGGGAGCTGTGACTCTTGTTTCTTCAGCTCCTCCAAGCTGAAGGAATTGCAGCTGTGCAGCAGCTGGAGAACCTCCTCACCCGGGGACAAAGCACTGACAACACACACAATATCTATATTCAGACAAACACAACTGGATGTTACAGACATGCATAATCCCACAGAACTCATAGTTACACACACAGAGACACACACACGTGTGAAACCACAGTCCATACCTCGATTTTGAGGCGACAGACTGTTTGAAGAAGTTCTCTGCAGATCTTTTCAGTTCTCTGCTACGGGCAGAACCTTCCAGTTCTCCCTGAGTTTGACAACAATAAAATTAAAAATTTTAATTTTCTACAGTGGAGAAATTCTGTGTATATTGTATTTTCAACAATCTGGGCTTTTATGTTTAACCTAACATTCCAGGTGTCGCTAACTCTTACTTTCAGCACACCCGACGTCATCATTCAAACTGTTTGACTTACCTGGAAGTAGCCGTTCCTTTTCAGACTGTCCATGAAGCGTTTCCACTGAGGGTTGCAACTGACGGGGGCATCGGGCTCTGATGACGGCAGCCTGCACTTAGAGCACAGGATCTCAAAGCCATGTGCCTTCGGGCAGGGTCACACACAGGCGGAGACAGATATTAAAATAAATAACAAGAGTAAAAACTCCTCATTACAGGCTGCCTTGCATCGTACTTCATGCATAACAAAAGCATAATTTTATTAATCTAACAGACAGATCAGAATGATCTAAAGGTGGTTCACCAGTTTCATGCCGAGCTCATGGGCTTTGTACTGGGGATGAGAGCGAGGAGGCAGGGTGAAGCCGCTCCTCCGGTCTGTGTTGAACTGTTGCTGCTGCAGCTGGGCGTACAGGCAACGGGTGAATGTCACCTGGAAATATAGACAGAAGTACAAGGTTATGGTTTGCAAAAGGTTTTGAAGTCATTTCACAACAGCTGAGACACACAGTACATATGAAAAACTAATACACAGTGATTACAGTACATGAAATAAACACAACACTGAAGCAATATTTTTGAAATAAAAATGCTTCCTTTAGAGGAGGTCAGCCTCTTCTCTTTGCCTGCACTGCTACAATCATGAATCTTTAAGTGTGTTTACCGAGGTAAGGACTCTTGTATCAGGAGGAAAGGTCTTGAAGCTTCGACACGCCTGCAGGTCTACTGGATCCCGCAGATAGAAAGCTGACACTGCAGGGGCGACCAGGTCTGGTCGCTGTGCCAACACCTTGGCAATACCCGCAGGTATGAAGCAGTGGGCACGGTGGAGGCCTGTTGTAATCTTCTCTGGGTACCTAAGTGGAAAGTAGAGATCGATTTCGGGGCTCCAGACTAACTTTTCCACTGGTAGCATTGGAGCTACCAACTTTCTCAGTTGCTCGCACCAGCACAAGATTTGGTCACAACCTCTTTTTTGTGAACGGGAGTTCCTCTTCCGCTATGTTATAGGCAGACTTGAACTCGATGACCATTTCATCCTCCTCTATTGATCGATTACTCTCATCTAACCTCTGAAAAGAAGTGGGGAGGGGCTCTGTGTTTTGGGTGATGCATCAGTGCCTGCAGGGTTTTGTGTTTCTCACTGTTGTTGTGCAACTTCAAAGTTTCAAGCTTAGACTGTGTTGACCTGGTAACAAGTTTAGAGTTGCCTGCGACAGACGGGCCACATTGCCTACAATACACACAAAGCATAGCATTTCCCTCGCAACCATGGGTTCTGCGTTAGCCATTGTAGTTGAAAGTAGAACTCTTTCTTCTTCACTGACTAAGTCTGTGTCTCTCTGCAGCCTGCGTTCTCATTATGATTAGTGTCTGAATCGGGACCTCTCCTTGGCTCTCCCTCTCCACCAGCCTCCTCTCTCTCCTCAGTTTCTTTTTCAAAATGATCAGCTATAGGCCACTTCATCTTTGGAAGACGGCAACAGCTAAATAGATTGTTTTTTTCGCATTTCATCAGAGTGCAGGTAGGAACAGACTGAGACTGAGTACTTCTTTCAACCACAATGGCTAATGCAGTACCCATGCTGGGGGGCACCAAAACAGCCTAATGATCATCATACAATCGCACAAATGTGACCACGTGAAATTTTTAATTGCACACTCTGAAAAATGGTCGTAACCTGGAGCCCTGGACATGCTATACCAGTCAGATACTTTTACATACAAATCTTCCTCTTACATACAATATTTACAAGGGTGTTAAGACATTCTTGTGGATCTGCAAGTGTTTTATCCAGGTTGCAGTGAATCTGAGCTTCCAACACTGATGTTGCACCTTGAAACCCTGCATTCTGACATTTTGCTTTTTTCCTATTACGTGTAAAAATACAGAGCTTATATGACCACCGGCAGCTGATGTTGTGACTTCTCTTTACAGCAGGTTACACTGAAGCTGTGTCAATGACTAATGTTAATGTCAATGAATTTGCACCAGATTTGTGTATCAAAAGTAGACTTTTATTGTGAAAAGACATCCTCTCACCCCTGTAGTCGTTTCCTCAGGGCTGAACAAATCTTGGGACTTGCCCGACATGCGTCTGGGTGGGTGGAGAGCAGTGCAAGAGCTTGTGCCACAGTGGGTACCACATCCTTTGAGATGCCCACTGGACTGGACTTGGAGGGGCAGGGCAGGATATGTAATTCTCCCTTATAGAGGAAGACCTGCAAAAGAGATTGAGTGGAACAATGAAGGGTTACACTTACAGTAAATACAGACAATGTCGAGAAGAAGATATTTAAAAAGGGCCACACTGGTGTTTTTCATGTTTTACTCCACTACCCACAAATGTTCTTATTAAAATAGAAGATTCATTGAGATTATTTTTTGTCAAAGTTACATTATCTAGGTGTTGGAGTCATGGTGTTATGGACCCTTTAATGATACCAAAAAATAAGTGTTGTTAAATCAGTGAGGTGACATTGATTGTTGCTTGCATGAAAAGTTTTTTTTTTTTTACTCTTGGAAGTTAAATTGTCTTTCAATGTTGTGACAATAGCCCCAGGTCAAAACTGGAATGCACACAGTAATGGATTACCTATTTCACATATATTTCAGGTACATTCAATAACCATAGCTTACTCAGATGAACTGAAACCAAAAGTTGCCTGGAAGGTGGGATATCATTTTACAAATGGTATGCTCAGGGAAACAGTCTGTAGAAAACTGAAGTATTATGTGATTCGAATTTATGGGGTTAACACATGCAAGCCCTCTAGAATGGTCCTTTAGACAGACATGTCGATGTAGAATTGTGATAAAACATAAACAAATCCATGACCACCATCAACAACGTCACCATCATATCTGCAAGCTCATCAGGACATCTCACCCTGAGTTCACTGGTGTCTGGATTCAGCCACTTGGGAAGAAAATCTGCCGCTTCAATCAGAAGAAACTCCCCATCGTTGTCCTCAACTCTGCACACACAAACATGAAATGAGAGAGAAGCGCATGACTGTCAAACCGCTGAAAGGGAGCCATGTTTAAGCACTGTAATATGGCAATCAAATCAATCATCTTTTGTTTAAAAAAATATAAACTCAGAGCACTTTCTATCACACCTGGCTGCGAGCTCTGGGAAAGCCTCTGTGATTTGCTGCAGGAGGTAAACGATAAACCACTCATCCTCCACATTGTCCCCAAACTGAGTGCTACCACCAATGTGAGCAGGGACACCTCCTGTCAATAAAAAGAACATATATCAGTCTTTAGAGTGGGTAACATTACCAGGAGCTCCGCCAATATTTGAATCAATTCATCTCTGGGCTGCTGACAAAACTATACCTTTCTCAGGATGATAGATGAGGTTGAAGGACTGATGCTGCCAGATGTACTGGATCAAGAGTGGGGCAACCTTTGCCAAAATCTCCTCTACAAGTCGTGAGAGATGGTCCTCAGTTTGCTGTGAAGATGAACCGTCTGGCTGGATCAAGAAGAGTTTGTACTGGACTACGTCCTCCTGAATCACTCTCCTCTGCAAGGCGTCCATTGTAGTAAGAGAACTGATAAAAAGACAGCAGGCCCGTGATATACATACATATATGTAAGGTCGGCATTTTGGTCTATCCTTGTATTATGTCTCTAGACTCAATTAGAGAAAACTATCAGTGAAGTATTAGTTTAAGTTACCAGAGGCTCAGTCGACCAGGTGATAGTTAGGGACTTATATCCAAGATTTTCTGATGGTAGTGTCAGTCAATCTTACCTTGGTTTGTTTTTAATTTTCAAATGTTATGTCTATGTGAGGCCTCAATGCGAGAAAAAACCTAAACTTTTCTCATCTCTACGTACGGCGCTATCATGCCATCTGTCACTGTTTAGGTCCTACTGCGAATTCTCCTCGACTACCCAAATCGTGCGACAAATAACAGTTCCTGCGCTTTGTATTAACCAATTTCCGCTGTTCTGCGGATAAAATAACCTACATTACACCCAATTCACGTCTGAAAAAAACATACCGCTTATGGATATAATAAAAATAAAATTAATTTATTACATAATGCTCATTTTGAGTTTTACCCACCAGCGACAAGCGGATACCTTTCAGAAACGCAATCACCGTGTCGCAATGAATGCTGGGAGTTGTAGTTTTACAGCTGATGGTTTAACGGTTATTTTGTGGTAGTACGAAATCTATTTCCCGTGAGACCACGGGAGAACGAAGCTGCGTATCCATGACAGCCGTGTTATTGTTGTTGGCGCTGCTGACATTAGCAAAGAAAGTCCTCTGACGGTGACGGTTGCTAGCTCCGCTAACGTTAAACAGTCATTATTTTTAAGATAAAAACCTAATCTGTAGGATACTTCAGCACCACACACGATGCTAATTTAGTGTAGCAAAATTAATCTCAGTGGAAATGTGTTTTGAGAAATTATATACTGCTGTTCGTGCATTGTTGATGTTTTATTTGTCCGTCCATGTAACGTTAGCAAGTGAGTTTTTTGACGTAGCTTCCTCCTAACACTAGCTGTCATAATTTAATAAACAGCGTTAACATCTGTAGACAGAGCCCTGTCCAGCCTCCTTGCACTAAGCGTGTTTATCTGCGGACTAGAGGAAATGTCAGCCTTCCCTCCAAACTCTTCCCAGCGAGTCCTGGAAGTGGAGGCAAGAATGAGAGACGAGGGCTTGAGCCTATAAAACGGAGACAAAGTAGGATGATTTCACGATACAACAGAAGACCTGTATCACACAAACTTGAAATGTGAGTACAAAATATGAAAGGTCACAGCTCTCAAATGAGCTGGATCCGAGTCTTTCTTCCAACTCTCAGAGGCTGACTAATATTATTCTGCACTGGGGAAAATGAGATGAGTGACTGACTTGCCCACCACTATCCAGGGTATCTGCAGGTCTTGAAAAGTCTTTAAAAAGGATTGGTTACAGTTTTCACAAAAGGCCTCAGTACAATTCTCAGTACTTTCATTACAGACCTCTGACATGACCTCTGATGTAACATTTATATGTGGACTTTAATAAGATTATTGTGGACTAATTAGTTTTATAATTGGTTAATGAATCCCTCCATTCATCCATCCAATTTCTCCTGCTTATCCATGTCCAGGTCATATTTAATGATTTATGAATGATCTTAGTAGGACTTATTGTTATATACTGCTGGGAAATACTGCCAAAAATGCCAAATTGCCATCATTAATGTCTTTCATACTATGGGCAGTATGACATTGAAAAAGTTATTCAATTGCATTCTATTTGGTATTAAACATGTCTTACAAAGTCTTAAATTTCACTTGGTGAACCCTGCAAAACTCTGCATCATACTTTCATGATGTTGTGTCATGTTATTGCGACTATAAGGCCATCACTGACATTAATACGTCACTAATGTCTTCCCCAAACTGGGACTATGCACTCAATTTTCTGATTAAGGTTTTTGATCTGTCTCTTGTGCAGTCGTGGGTTGTCCCGAAGCAGCCTAGACCACCACCCTCTCCCAGAGGAAGCAGACGATAACCAAACCCCTCAGCGCTACCTCCATGACCTCCAGGAAGCTGTTTCCGCTCACAACAGGTAACCGAGTCCTGGTCGTTATGCAGACGGACAGGCCTGGGTCGTTCTGCAGGGACACAAACATTTGCAATGCCAGAGTAAGGCCAAGATGAAACTACTTGAAACTAGTATACACAGATGCTCTTGCCTGAGCTTTTTGTAATGTTACACCATCTTGAGTGGACAATTTATTCTCAAGGCTCTTGCTATGTGAAAGGAGAAACCAAGAAGCAGTGGATTAAATGATATCACATTGCCTGCTTCAGACGAGCAATTAAAAGAATAAATTATGAGGCCGACTGTTAGAATATTCAATAACTTTGACGTTTGCCCTTTATTTTCCACTTTGAAACCTTGCCCATGATTATGTCAGCAACCACCACCAGTAAGATTTCCTCAGCTGCATAACAGAAACCTGGTTTATATTATGACATAGAGAGTCAAGGTGTTTGAATATACTTGTTAAAACCACTGGGTATGAGTGAAACAGGTGATAGGTTAATGTAAGAAGTGGGAGCGTTGGGAACAGATTGTGAACTATACCCCCGACATGAAACGTGGTGAAACATTACTTCTCAACTGTGCATAAACCTCACAACCTTCTTGTTCTGTCTATGTAGCTCAGAGACGTCTGCTGCCTCAGGCCACTCTGACTGTTGCACTGTCATCTCAGTAGACTCCAACCAGTCCTGGTCAGGTATCCAAAGCTTCACAGGCACTGGCATATCCACAGAGAGGAGCTCTGTTTTCTCCTGGGGCTACGATGTAAGTCTACTCCTGAGAAAACAATCTTAATGTGAAATAATGATGCCAGCCTGGCTCTCTCTTTCACACAAGAAACGTTCTTGAGCATAAGCACACACACGCGCGCGCACACACACACACACACACACACACACACACACACACACACAAACAAACAACATAGTTTGTCCTGTAGCATTTTTCTGTCCTCTTTGTTATTCTGTTGAAAAGATGGAAAGACTCCACAAACATACTTTCATGAACAACACACAACCAGCCACTTTATCATATGGTAGATGCCTTGATTGTCTGCTACTTCTTTGTATAACAAGGCCTGATTCCACTGGGTATACTTTTGTTATTATGCTGTGCTTTCTAGCCTCAGCTGGTCCTACAAAACTTTTCCAGGACTCAATGATTTATTTATAGTTTGTTGTCCTCAAGCTGCCTCTGAGAAAAAAAAAACTCTGTTACACAAACTAACTCATTCTTAACTCATCTCTTTCTCTATGTCTCTATTTTGTTTCTTTTGTAATAGCATATGAACAATCCTGCTTGTCAACAAACCCATACACACATCCCAGGGGGGCGTAGGAGCTAATTACAGTATTACACTGAAGCTTGCTGTGAGATTTAAAAAAAAAAAAAAAAAAATGAAAAAAAAGTGGCAATGTGTTGCCCGAAATTGATGAACAGACTGAAAAGTGGCAGCTTTCAATCATAGAGCTGGTGTATGAGAACAGAGGAATTACTGGCTCTCTTTCCTGTGTTTCTGTCTCTCTGTTTTCTGTCCCACAGGAGTTCGACAAGGCTGCGTCACGACAGGTGCAGCAAATGTTTGAGGAGATCGACAAAGAGCTGTATGAGGGGAAAGGCATTGGAGGCGGGATACTCCAGGGGCTGCAGGACGAATGTCAGCAGTGGGCCACACGTTTCCCACATCTTCGGTATGTTATCTATTGTTACTACCAATCCTGTGACCTTTTAGTAAAACAGGGCAACAGTGGGATCAAAGATCAAAGCTGAATTTGGAGGCTAACAGGAAAAAAAAACATTCCACTGTTGCATGAAAACATAATTATTTTACTTATTTGTTGATTGTATGTGTGTCACTAAGGATCCTGGGGACTCAGCTGGTGTATCCCAGTGATGAGGGCTTCCAGTGGTACGCTACTTCAGGGAAAGGCAGCTCTGCCAGCAGCCCATCAGCAAGCAAAGAGAGCAGTGTGAAGTCCCATGAGACGGATAAGGGTGGCACAGAGTAAGTCTTAACTGCGCTGACTGGCATAAGGTCAAGGTACATTTCCCTTCATTTTTAAAACCTATAGTACTGCCTAATTGAGGTTGGGTCTAAAAATATAATTTGATTGTCATGAGAAACCTCTGTTTAAGGAGATACAAAGGCAGGATGTATTTTGTGTAAGACACATCATTCTGTATACTGATGTGAATTATATATAAATCAATCGTTCATTGGAATTTCATTACTTGAAAACATCTTAGGGCCAAATTTATTCCCTGTCACCTACTGATACAAGCAAATTCTGCCAACAGATAATACTTTTGGACCCATCTACAAAGTGTGTTTGAAACTTTGGTTTATAAGAGCTAGTTTATGTTGCTTTATTATTTAAAGAAATTTGTAAGAAGTATTATACCCCTCTATATATGGGTGGCTTGTTGGCTTGCTGTCCAGATGACTGGTGCTGGTGCATCAATTATAGAGGAGTCCTGGCTGACTGCAGTTTTGTGACCTAGATTCTCTGGTTTGTTAATCAAGTTTGTGGGGCAAAATCATGATGCATAGCTGAGATAAGTAGTTTGCTAGGGCTGCCAACTTTAATGGTAGACTGGTTGTAACAAGGCAGTGCCACTGTCTGACTACTCAAAACTGAGTTTCCCTAGTGGAGTTAACGGAAAAAGAAATGTTGTATGTGGCAGCCACTTTGTTAATGTCACGATGAACTGTGTTAGTGTGAGCTTGTGTATGCATGCAAATACTGTAACGGTTTGTTCCAGGATTTTCCTTCTGCATTTCAGCCTGTGGTTGTCACCTGGATTCTAGTTTAATCGTTATTCAATAAAGACATACATCATGTGTGGGCTTGTGTCCGTGAGCATACAATGTTATGTGTACATATTAAGGTGCTAATCTATGCGGGCTGTTGTGTCGGCGGACAGGTTGAACGTGCAGGGCAGGAGAGCGGAGCTGATCAAGTCCTCCTCGACAGAGCTGCACGGGCCTCCTGGCACCTCCGATGACTTCAGCAGTCATTATAGGCCGAGAGTGATTGAAGTGGAGGGTCTGATGGAGGAATACCTGGCTTTTGATAGCAGGGACTTGTGAGTCACTCACTTTCCTCACGCTACACTGGATTGTTCTTTTTTCCAGAAACTAAATCTAAAGCTCATCTGCCATCCGTGTATTGTTCAGTTTGGTTATAATGATTTACTATATCTGTCGTCAACAGGGAAGACGAGTGGGAGCAGGATTGTTCAGAGTCAGGTCGGAGGCATCACTCTCTACCCCCTGTCTCGCCTTACCGGTGTCGCCGTCAAGCTGTTCTTGACTTGCTGTTTGATGATGTGTGGCAGCAGCTGGTTGGCTGGATGAAAGAGCTAGTTCAACGCCACTGGGAATGCTGTACCTCAAGTACAACAGAATTTATCTATTTTGCATGCATTGGACCTAACTGACATTAACAAATGTTCATTCTTATGTACTGTATTTGGACGTGATTGTACATGTGTGGTTGGCAGATGATGAAAAGATTCCTGGAAACTTGAGCCCCGTGCAGCAGGACTCCAAGAATCCCTTCATGCTGCTCTCCACGCTGCCCACGATGCTGCCCAAACTTAGCCAGAGCAGGGTTCCCCCGCTCACAGCTGGCCTGCAGTTCCAGGTCAGTGGTCTGAGGGGGGCTGAGAGGCACCAGGGTGTGTCTGGGGGAGTACCCTGGGTGCCCCATTTCCATATCATCACTGTCAGCAGTTCTGGAGGTCAATTCAAAATTGTTTTTTTTCTTTTTAAAAATTAATCTGTTTGGGCTTTTAACAGATACGATGAAACATATTAAATAATGATGAAGTTGTGACCTTTTATATATATTACAGACAATGACAACAGCACATTTCAGGAAAAGTTGAGTTTTCATCACTTTAATAATGGCTGCAATATATAAGATGAAAAGAAAATGATTAAAATAGAATATTAAACTAAGTTGACACATAGTGTTAAATAGAGTACCAGTGCAGATCAGTACAAAAAGTGATTGTCTCCAGGTTTAATCCATCCTGATTTTAAACGTTTGTAGTAGAAGAGATGTCTTACTCAAACTGACCTTCAAGGTGATCATTTTAGCCCTGAGAAGAGCATATAACATTTGCTCAGCATCCCTAACTTTGAGGGCTTTTTGTTCCACAGTCCACACCTGATTGTCACTTGTTTTTCACGCCTACCTTTTGCTCTTTCAGTCTTTCAATGCTTCCAATTCATTAACTTGTGTCACTGTTTTCTTTCCTTTCCTCTTTACTTTCTGCCCTTCACCTTTCCAATGTGTTCCATGTACCTTTGTATCTTTTTTCTGTTGTCCTTTCTTTCCCTTTCCTTTTGTCCATTCCTTTTTGTTCTATCTCTTTTGTTTTTATTTCTGTCTTTATTTCGCCTTATTGTTTTGTACCTATTTTCCCCTCCTTCCTTTTATATCCACTCTCTACCTTTGGTCACGCCTTTTTTTTTTCCCCTTGAAGAACTCAAAGTCAAGGGGCTCAAAGCACAAGTCCAGACGGAAATCCAAAAAGCAGAAAAGGCCGTCCACTGTATGTAACTCCCTTACTTAGAGCCAAAATGGTGGCGTGTTGTGTGCATGCTGTCCACAGCGGCTCAGTATCTTAACCTCTAGAATAAATGTGCTTGTGCCTGTTGATTAACACAAAAGCATCACCACCATTTATCCTTTTAATTAACTGCAACTTATTTTTCAACATGAACTACTTTGATTGTCTTTAGAGCTTCCTTCTCTTTCACAATGAGAATGTTGGAATGCTTTATTTTGCTAGTTTTTACTTTTGTTGCATTTGAAGTGTTGTGAATGTTATTTTCAGTTGGTGGCATAGCAGATATGAGGTCCTCCTGACATAACTGCATGATAATTAAACAATTTGTTGGAGATTACAGCATACTGTATTGTACATATGGAAATAACTAACCATATGGCCAATGGTCGTCATAAGATAAATTCTTAAATATCTGACCTGCCTGTCTTCCTATGTCTCTTCTCTCCTCTTACTTCTCTCTGTCCTTGACCCTTTAATCATTCCCGCCTTTTGGCATCGTTTGCCTTTCATCCCTCTCCTTCACCCCCCACCTTCCTTCTGTCTCATTACTTTCTGCCCCTCATCTCACACCATTCCCCAGGCTGGACGGGTCCCAGTTGGAGCAGGGCCCACCCAGCACAACCTGAACGACCTCATCGTGATCCACAGCATCCCCCTGCAGCAGAGGAACCTGGGTGTGCTGGATAGAAACCAGTATGGACAAATTTTACTTTTTCTAACCAATGAGCACCGGTGCCTGTATGGAAAAATAAAAGCGTAAACAATGACACGTCCACCACACATTTCTACATTCTCAATATTCCCAAAAAGAGATGGGCATAGCCTCACGCATACCACGTTTTTGTCCCTGATTTTAACACCTTGTTTGGCAGAGTACACAGCCAGGTGGCAGCAGGTGAAATGCACCTTTCATCATTTGTGTTTCACTCTGTCATTCCCAAACAGGGAGCCAGAAGAACGGGCATCCCACAGACCAGGCTCCAGCGTCGTCCCCTCCAGCAAACCTCGCCCTCGCCGAACCCTGGAACAGAGCTCTTCTTCGCTGTCCCGCCCGGCACACTCAGCTCGACGCAGAAACCCTCCTCCCCGGACTCTCCTGCCACTGGTTCCCAGCCTGAGTCAGTCCAGCACAGTGGGATCCATGGATGAGGTCGTCCGCGGGACACGTCTGTGAGTTTCAGCATCACAGGAACCCCACCAACCCCACCCAAACTCCTATTTCGCTTTATACTCCCCCCCCCCCTCCCTCTGGAGCTGTGCAGAGGCAGAGAGAGATTACTTTGAAAAAATAATCCCTTTCAACATGTGCCTTATGGCTCTGTCTGGTAGAATAATGGGAGATGACAGAGGTTTCAGTTGTGATACCAACGTAACAGATGAACTTGTCATGAACCGCAGGCAAAAGAATAATTGTGTAAGGTCAGTTTTTCTGCAAAATTCAGGAGATACACTATCTTAATATCTTATGGTATGTTTCACAGTTTGATATTTTAATAAATATGCTTGTTCGCTTTCCTCCCGAGAAAAATGAGAAAACTGAATTTTTCTTTTACCTTTACTTTACTGCCACCACTGTGAAGTTGCCAGGCAACCAGCGGGAACTCAACTTGACAAAGACAGATATAAAAGTGTTTTCGATCTTTTCTTCTAACTTTCAGTTAGAAAATCAGATAAACACATTTTCCAAAATGTTAATCTAGTCCTTTTAATATCACAGTCCTGTCACGGGATTAGATAACTTTTAACCTCTTTATAGCATTGTGGTGAAAAAACAAACAATTATCTACAAATCACAACTGTTCTTTATTATCCAAAAGTATCTAACAAAGTAGATTTTTAACTCTGATTTTCATCCTTACACCCACGCTGTGAAGTTTTACATATTTCCCACAGTTATGGCTTCAGAAATAAGTATATGTTAGCAACATAGATACGGCATAGACAAATCTATTTATACTTGTTTTTATGTACTTTATTTACTTGTGTCTTCTTCCACAGACCCACGGCCAGTGACCGCCTGACGTCTCCACTGTTGCCTCTGAGCAGAAACACACTCCTTCCCCCCATCAGCAGCGGGGACCCAGATACATCTCACTCAGGGCAGCAGTCCAAACCTGCACAGGTATAGCACCACTGAAACATAACTGTGTTGACAATGATAGATCTACCAGTACCCCCAAAATTTAAAAAGTATAAGTGTACAGCCTAAAAAAACAATTGTACATTTGCATTTATTAATTGTGCTGGTCAATTTTTGAATGCAGTAAAACACACCTATGACCAACTTTATAAGACCTGTGTATTTGTCCATTTTTTCCATCCATGCAGCGTCAGAAAGGCCCATCCAGCCGCGCCCACAGTGCTATAAATGACGAAGGTGGCAGTTCAATACCAAGGGATCGTCACCACCTGCTGGACATCTTCTCTCGCCCCAACACCACTCACACATACAGGGTGAGATGCTCTTTATCATCAAACAATACAACATGTACAGACAGCATGCCATCACTGACGGGGCAGTAATGATTACATTTTGTGTTATGTAAAGAAACTGTCGTGCTATTTTTATTTTTCCAACCATCAGGTTTAGGTCTATATTATCAATTGGGCTTTTAAAATTCCATGTTGTTAGCTGGAGTGGTTAATGTTATGAGCCGTATGATCAGTACGCATGACAGTACGATTGACCCTTGGCTTTCCTTTCAGTCGGACACTCCGTATCGTCGTTCCTTCACAGTATTGGACAACATTGGGCAGGGGCGGCCAGGCAGAGCCTCTGTGGGCACAGGTCAGAAATCCAACTTGAATAGTTGAATAAAAAAAAAATGAAACGTACTCCCACAGCCCTGTCTGATCAACTCAAGTACTGCTTCACCAACACCACCCCTCACATTCAAATTGTGCTAATCTAAACTGACTTTAAACTCGATATTATAGTATAAAAGTGGATATATTAGGGGATGTTGTAAAGTGGGTTTGATGCATTTGAACTGTCAGTGTTTAGGTTGCTCCATTCCTTTTAGCTACTTATTCAACTGCTTTTCCATTACTAATAGCTATTTCAATAAATGTATCTATTAGTGTTTCAGATGTTTATCCATTATTTTTCACAATTTCAGACATTAACTCAGACATTACTTTTAGCTAAATATTTAAAGTATTTATCTGTTAATTTTGGCTTATTTCAACTGCTTATCCATCCATTTTTAGTTTATTAGTTTAAATGTTGATCTGTTCCTTTTAGCTATTTTAACCATTCATCCACTTCTGTACTTTTAGATAACCCTCTCAAAGCATTTATTTATGCGTTCATTCCACCAGACTCTCTTGGAATCGGTGTGACCGGCGTCAGTCTTGGCATCAGCAGCTCATCTTTCTTGGACTCGTTTTCCCACCACCCCTTGGGGCACTCGCCCATCAAAGACGAAGAGGAGCCAGACCCACAAGCCCCTGTCCCAGGTCAGTAGATTAAAGCGGCTGATGAAATCCTTCCAGACTTAGGCCTCAGATAAACTATTAATGTGTTCATTAAATTGAGATTTTTTTTTTAAATTCTCTTTCCCATAGCTCCACCAGTGCCTGTGTCAGTCCCACCTCGGTCTTACACCCGTGGAGGCATCTCATCCAGAGCCAGCAGACCCGGCTTGTAGTTTGCTTCTGACCTCCAGACCCTTCAGCCATTCAATTTTATACAGCACAACAAAGTGCAACACTCTGCAGCATCTGTGCCCACTAAACATTTTTTTGTCTTACTCAAGTAGCATAATTTTTTCATAGTATGCTGCTTTCGTGAGGTTTTTGTTAGAGGCCTATTTTTGTATTTCAGAAATCAGCTTATGTGGCTGCCAAACACAAATAACTGTCAACAGTAACTCCATCTTCGTGTACAGTGTGAGCCGTATGTGTAGACATTGGTACGATGTATGTATGATCTGACTGTGTTTATATCTATTTATACGTGAACGTACTGTATATTATCCTCTGCGGTGTGTTGTTATACTGTTAAATGACTATACAGGGAATAACACATCCATCCAAACAGGGACAGAGAGGATAAAAAGCACTTTTTTTCCCTCTCTGATGCTACATCAGAGAGTTTGGTACTGTATCTTTTATAAGGACACAAAAAAAAAAATCTACCCAGAGCCTCTTAATTTCATATCATTGCACACAGGAAAGAGAACAAGAGACGCCACCTTGAAAGTTTTTGGTTGCCTTTCTTTCCATTTCAAATCATAAATCAGAAGAGGTAATAGGGTGGATGTATAAGCACTGACAGGACATCTCTGCAGCCCACATCCTTTTAAGACTACACCTCAAGATAATGTAGGAATGCAAGAGGCAGTTACAGGAAACTGTTTGTAAATATGTCTGTACAAAATACTGTATTTGATTTAAATGTATCCTTATTACCAGAGTAAAACCAAGTGAGGTTGCTTTGACAGGTAACATCAGGGTTACTGCAAAAAAAAAAAAAAAAAGGGTAGTTTTCCCTTCATTCATTATTGAAATAATATATCCGCCAACCATGCTACAAAAGGTGACAAAGCTTGAAAAATCAGTTTTTCTTCAATGCTTTTTCTTTGATTTTATTTTATACAAAAGAATAAAAAGCTGTATACAAATTATGTAGATAAATATGAATTTATTTGTGTTTATGAAGAATGACAAAGAATACATAAATGAAAAGGAATAGGAGATGCATTTACATTTTGGTAAGAGTTGAATGAAAAGCTACTGAGGCCAAATAAAGGACAGTTTTACGTGGAGGCATCCAGAAAGGAGCTGTTAGGCAGCTTCACATACATGTAATCGATATCTCCTATTAATCCAAAAAATGAAGGTATCTGCTGCGATTTACATACATTTTATCTGCTATAACCAGAGCCTGTACGTTTTTCACTTTTTTCTTCTTTGTCCGCTTTGAGATTTCCCACTTTTTTTGGAGTATTTTGCTTCCAGGTCAGACAGGAAACTGTTAAAATTCTGCTCTCTGGACTTCTGTCTTTGCTGGAAAATAAGAAACAAGGGAAGGTTACTGAGAAAAAAAAAAACAAACAAACCAAACAAAAGACCCCCTGCCATTTACATACATGTGCGTACGCATTTGTTACCTTGAGCATCATCGCAAGACTATCGTCCTGATCACCGAGCCCCATCTCTTTCTGCATTTCTTCTGCTTCCTGTCGCTCCCTGTCAGCCTGGAAGGTCAAATGCCATCACATTACTGGGACCGGACAAAAGTTGTGAGATAGTAGAGCCTGGTGCTGTATGTGTAGATACTGTCTGTGAGCATATGCCTCACTTTTGCAGGTATATATGTATATCTCACTGTCGCAGTCTCATGTTATATTTACGTTTGAATCAATTAGCAAGTACCTGCATAAGTACAGAGTAAGGTGCAAAACACGAATCAATACAGTTATCTTAAATTAACATATCACTGATCATTATAAGCTGAAAAGTGGTAAGGTTTTGGGGGCCTCTTTTGGCCATCCAATAATCACGACAGAAAAATCTAGAGAAAAAAATAAAATACAATACTAGCTGTGTGGATTTTGTGGCTTTCACCCCAACATATGTCTCACCCTCTTCCTACGAGCCCTCTTCTTCTTTTCAGTCTCCCGAGTAAACGCTGGGAATGCTGTGACTTCTCCACTCTGGATGGCAGCCTGGATGATGCTGCAGAGCCTGGGCTCGTCTTCTTGGGAGCAGCACAGAGCCGAGGCCGTGATGGCGTCCATATCTCCCTGGTGCTGCACGTACAGCTGGATCACATCATGCCGCTCCTCATCTGAGCCCTTATATTTCTTCTCAAATTCAAGGATGTCCTGCACTGTAATCTAGGAGATGGATGCAGAGCAGGTTATCACGGCACGTAGATGTGTGACAGTTGCTGGTCAAGGTTATAAAATGATGTTAATGTGCAATTTTAAGACACTAGAACAATTACACGACTAGCAATTTATTATGATTGCATTAATCCACCATTATGCCTGGTTACATTTCACATTTGTTTTATCATGCAGTGACACAATAACCTTGGTCCCCACTTGCTGTATATCTTCTAACATAAAATTCACGAGTCGCTCCAGGTGTCACATCATCACACATCATCACCACCAACAGCAACAGCAAATACAAGAATGCACGTGACTGAGACTCACTCACTTTGATAAAAGAACCCATCCTGTGCTCCCATACCTTAGGGAAGAGCAGTCTCCAGTAGTCCTCCCAGCAGCGGTCTTGACTCAGGACGTCAGACTCTTCATCCACCACTCCCTGCTCATCATAAACAGCCCTCTGCTCCTTATCGCTCAGCACCGCGTACAGCTTCCCCAACACCTGGAGGGGCAAAGGACTCGGGTCAGACTCTGTCCGACACACATCTGCAGCCCTTGCTGATGTTGGATATTGAGCTGATGAGCTTCCTAGCTGCTGTACCTGGCAGCGATCACAGTGTTTGCTGCAGGTCTGATGGTGCTGACTGAAAAAAGGAAAAAAGAAAAAAAAAAAACAAAACAAAAAACCCACACTGAACCCGCAGGACAATCTACTGTCACAACAATTCCACCCTCAGTTAAGTGTATAACCTTGTATTATTAATCACGTCAGGACCACTCGGGTTCATCTTGTGATCCTATGGAGGGGCCAGACCCCTAGGTTGGGAACCTAAACTGGACTAAACTACCTGACTGTAAAGTACTTAAAACTATCCCCGGCTACAACAGTAAAATGCTGCACGATTAACTGATGCATCAGTATTGTCAATCTAACGTGTCACACAGAGTAATATATCAGTGACAGGGGCCATTTTGCTGCAGAACGAGTACTCTTGCTTGTGATACTTTAGGTACACTGCTGAGAATACTTCTGTACTTTTTACTTAAGTAGGATCTGAATGCAGGACTTTCACCTGTAATGGAGTATGTTTACTGGTACTTTTACTGGTATTCCGTTATGCATGTGTGTGTGTGCCTGTTCCTGTTCCTGTGCCTGTGCCGTCTTACAGCTCACCTGAAATTTCTCTGTGGCCAGCGGGTCTTCAGGAGCCCGGTCTGGATGGACTTTGAGCGACACTTTGTAGTAGCTCCTCCGGATCTCTGCCTCGGTTGCCTCGTTGTTGATGCCCAGCACCTCGTACAGGTTCGAGGTCTTGAAGAGCTCCTGGCAACGCTCGAGCAAACCCATCCCGACAGCTCTCTGGTTCGACCGAGCACGTTAATCCGAGTTTTGACCGGTAAAGTATTTACTCCCAAGCGCCTAAACGACTTTCCACTGCCGAATACAAAGGTCAAATATGCAGAACTCCTATGTTTTGTTTTGCCTTCCCTTTGTTGGACGTCAGTTTGGCGCGCTGGTCTGCTACTCACATCCGTACGTACAGAGACGTGCTTACGTAACAACCGAAAGCGCCCTCCTATTGGTTCCCAGTGCCGAACTCGTCAGAACATGCAGAGAGGACTTATTACGACAGATTTTTTTTTTCCTATATTTTGAATGTAAAGACCCAGAGATCTCTTCTACTGTAAATGTGATGATTGTAATGGGAATAGTTTTATTTCCAAATTTCGTTATTCTTAAAAAAACAACAACAATATTTTCTCTTTTCCTTCGAGATTTTACATATTTTATAAACTCTAAAGGTCACAACAAAAAGAGTATATGCACAATCAATTAGTAAAAATACACTCTTGAAAACCCTTAGAATTCGATTTGCCTTTATTGTATCTTATTGCATTTATTTATTTTATTTTAGTTTGTTTCAGTCCATTTTAGTTTTTAGTGTCATTGTCCTTGTCCTTTTATATTTTGTTTTTCCTTTCATAAAACTTGATTGTAAATTCCATTTATAATGTTTAATACTTGGATTGTAATGAAATGGAACTTTGTTTTAATTAATAACGTATTTGGGGGGGGATAAAGATTATTTATAAATCTTTAAAAGCTTTACTGTAACAGAAAGAATTTGGTCACTGGAAAAATAATCAAATTAATAAATAGTTCTGCAACCGTTCTCCATATCTCTTTTATTATTTTCCTATCTTCTTTGCGATATCATTTATCTGAATATACCTGTATATGTCTTCATTGTGCTGCCAATACGTTGTACTCTATATGTTGTTAATTTCATGGAGTTACTAATTATGATTTGTCCGTTGATAAAAGTTCAAAAAAGCCCCACATAAATACAAGCATGCCTCTAAACTCTGATAGTGCCAATTCTGATTATTAATCGATACTTATTCATTAAATTAAAATTTATTTTACTATAAACCTAATCCTGACTCTATTTTAAACTCACATTCTGTAATATTAATCCTAAACCTATGATTAACTGAATTTAAGTGAATAGATTTTTACATTTTTACACCTCACACTGTGATTATAATCAGCAAATAATATTTGATCAGTTTTATGTTAGTTGCTTCTTGGTGAGTATAAATAAGTGATTACTTCTCAGCTAAGAGACAGATTTTTCTTTAAGGACGATAATAATCGGACAAGGCAGGGCTACTACAAGCCACGCTCATTCTATCTGAAACAATATTTAAAATACCCAGTAATATGTCAGCCTGATTAGTATGGCGCTGAACTTCACAAGGCCCCATCTATTACAGTAAAAGTTGACAACAATTTTGTAGCAAAAAAAATCAAATTTGACAGTCCAGTTTACATACATGCATCACTGAGTCGAGAACATACCGATACCCTAGTATTTATTGGTGCGTTCAAAGCAGCACAAGAATACACCAAAGACAATGAGGCAAGTCACTAAGTATTTTTCACTGCTTCATGCGAAAGCAGAACACAACGATACACACTGACTTTGAATTAAGCATCTGTAGATTGCACCCATCTGTGTTTATAAGCCTGTACAATATGCAGCAATGGAGATATACACTGCAAGCCCCCCTGTCTCAGATGTTATCCAATTATTGCCCCATCTGTTTCCGTTGCATGTTTGGCACAGTCTCTGTTGTTGTTTTTCTATTGACTTTCTGTCATCACAAACCTCAGCCTCTGTCCTTTGTACTCGGACACAGAATAAACACTCGGACAACTGGCACATCATTATCATGATCAACAATGAAAAACAAAATGACAAAAGCACGAGGGTTGTATAGTAAATGTTATGAACTTTTGCTGGTGTGCAGATCCTTCTCATATGCTTTCCATCCACTTGCATGGATAGTGCAAGTGGAGTTTGAACGTCACCATTGCTCCTCAAGGAAGATTACCTTGTCATGGTAACAGTCTCTCCACAACAGTCAAATGGCTTCATTTTCATGGTCAGTCTTTACAGTCTTTACATGTCCATGGCATTTCCCCCTAAACTGGGACAGTTTAAAAACCTCCTGCAGGGGGCGGCAGCTCAGCATTCCTTTCTGGTCTTCACCATCTTGCTGGCATACTTGATAGGGATCCCCCAGCGTCTCATTAGATAGACATCAAACACATAGGCCATCCCTGGCTCCAGGCCCCCGATCACAGCTGTAGTGACGGCCCGCCGAGGATTCAGCTCCTGGAAATACTTGCAGAGAACCCTTTCGGTGTCAGAGCGGGACTCCGGCCCCAGACAGGGCGCAGTTACTCCCCCAGCCTCTGCTTCGCGGTTACCCAGCTTTCTGCTGTACACGCAGTACAGGCTTCTTTCCTCCGTGCCCATCCAGGCCAGGGTGACACTGTTGCAGCCACGCAACCGGTTGAAGGATTTTATCTGCAAGGTGGGGGGCAGAGATGGGACCCCTCTGCGGTGGTAGGCGGAGGAGGTCTGCATTTTGACTGAAGCCGTCAGACCTCCTGGTAGAGCTAGATCTTTACCAGCAGTTATATGGCTTGTGGCAGTTCCTTCTCTCTGTAAGTGGATGAGATAGGAAGGACTTCCCTGGAGCCAAATGTGCACTAAATCTCCCCCCACAGCCTGGGAGGTCAGAACCTGACCTTCACTGGACACAGCGACCTTGACCTTCTCACCCGCACCGCAGCTCTGCAAGGTGAGGAGACCACTCTGCTGCCAGCCCCGAGGACGGAAGCTGAAGAACTGCTCCGAGTCAGAGCCTCTGTCGTGGAAGGTCACCCACCTCAGCTCCCCTTCTCTTAGCGTGGTGATCGCCGGCCGAGCCTCCTCGTGTGTCCGAGCAAATGTCCCCTTGTATGCCCTGCTGGTCCCGTTCAGCCTGTCCATCACAAAGACGTCAAAGTAATACTGGGTGTCAGGCAGGAGCTCGGAGATGGTGCAGACGCTCTCTGTCCCCTGACACACACACTGGAGATCAGCATGCTCATCAGTGAGGGAAGAAGTTGGACTCTGGGGCTCAGGATAAGTGTCCCACTGCTGCCACCACCACTCTTTCAAAATTGGCCACACCGTCACTCTCCTCCTCCTCTCCTTCTTTTCTTGTTTCTGGTCTTTCTCTTTCCTCATGCTCTCTCGGGCAGCGCAGAGGCTGGGGTAGTTTTGCTGAGAGTTGACGAGGACACAATAATCGTAACTTTTCTGTTTGTGCGGAAGGCTGGCTATGGAGGCGCTGGGCGCCCAGCTGAGGGTGACGCTGGTCATACCTACACCTAATGTGTGAACCCGAGGGTCGGCTGGGAGCAGCGGGAAGGTGCCCGAGGGCCCCGGGCCTTCATGGAGGTATACTGCAGCTCTGGTGCTCTGCTGTTTGGAGCGCAGCCTTAGGATGTAGATGGAGGCCTGTGGATAGGAGGGACCCCTGTAGGTGTCCACTGCATTGCCGGTGAAGCTGTGTATTTTCTCCTCAGTCCCAGGACCACGCCACCACACCTCGGGAATGCTCTTTTTGGTGCTCCCTGTGAGGAAAAAAAAATAATAATTTGAGAACATACATTTATAAACATATAACTGATCAAAGTCCCACTGCTCAAAAATGTGTTTTCTTCATTGTTCCTTCACTTGAATGTTTGACCTGCACTGTGCAGAATGATGCATGTTCATGCCACCCACTATGCATGGGATCTTTAATAATATAACAAAAGAATGATATAGAGTGACTCATACTACACCAGGCTCTTAATTGCTGGACTTAAAGGAACAGTTTGACATTTTGGAAAAAAAACGAATCAACTTTCTTTCCGAGAGTTAGATGAGAAGATCCACACCACACATATGTCCTTGCGCTGACTATGAAGACAGTACCAGGAGGTGATTAGTTTAGTTTAGCATAAACTTCTGGATCCTTGTCGTTACCACGAGGTTAACAGGCCACCAGTGGACACTCCAGGAAGTCACTGCGCCCTGCCAAGAAATAGTTATAGCAAGTAACTACAACTGTGTCTCCTAGAAATGACCTTGATATACTACTAAACTGTTTTCCCAATCATGTTGTGGTGCTACATTTATTAACAGCAGCAGAGTCACCGGGAGGTTCTTGGGGTGCGTGGCGGGCGTACGAAGTGTACGACTGTCACACCAGAGACTGGAGTTTGCATCCAGGGTCCCGTCTGTGGTTAGGTTTAGGCACAAAAAACACTTCGTGGCAGTAAAAAATCCAGTCGCAGTTACGTTTCCTTCAAATTGTATTAGCTGTTAAATCCGCATATAAATGTATAGTTTTTTTAACACCGGACTGAGCCATACTAGCTGTTTCCCCCCGCTAGCTCCCCCCGAATTCCCTCCTGACTCAGGCAGCAAAGTGTAAAAAGCTATTCCTTGTGTCTGGACAGCCTTTCCAGAGAATCCTGAGGTGCACAGGAAGTGATACTTTTTATGTTTCTAACAGTAGGAATAACAGTTTAGGATTAAGACAAAGAAAGTAATTGGATTTGGTGAGCAGCAATAATCACTAGTAACTACAGAAACGGAAGCTTCATCCAGAGAAAAAAATACTGGCCACATTATTTGAGTGCAACATGATCTTTGGGAAGGGAAGCGTTTCTGCACCAAAACAACATCTGCTTGTACATTTACATTTAACACCCGAGTTTTGCACTGAGCACAGGGAGTAAAATCTTTAACCGTAGTTAACGCCACAAACCTACTGTGTGGTTGTGTCACAGTATTCTCTAATGTAGAGCAGTATCCTACATGTGTACAGGGAACTGTATTTCTCTTTTTTGGACTTTGGGGGCTGCAGGACACATAAGCACTACTCATTGCATAAAGTACTTAAACAAACAACGAATTACCGAGCACAACAAAACTGGCTCTAATGAAAATACTGAGCGGCTGAGCGGCTAGTGAATGAACAGTTAAATAAATAAAATGTCAATTGGCACTTCAAAAATGGTCGCCAGTATTTCCATTCATACCTAAAGTGTTTTCATTCTGAAGTATACACTCTTCACTCGAATGATGCAACTGGCAAATAAACACACACAAAAAACAAAAGATGTCACCACGCGTCTTCACTGTTAGTCTCTCCCCATGATGAGGAATTGCTCCTCAAATGAGACCAAATGTTACCGAATCAAAGTGAATAATTTAGGCTGGCAATGGGGACCCATGAGCTCAGGGTCTGAATGATTCATGTGTCATTTTTCTAACTTCCTAATGTTATTTTACCATGTAGAGGAAATTGTTTAGTTAACCTGAAAAAGGGCTCACGAAAACCTCCAGGACATATTTTCTTATCCACACATCTGCTCCTTGTACTTTAGAAATTTGATTACTTTGGTTTACTTTGAGCTTTACTTTATTGCCCTGACTTTAGTTTAAAGCCATTACGTCATTTTGCTGTGCTGGTGTATGATTTATCCTCTAATTTTATTTGATTAGTTGGGTTTGCTAAGCCCAAAATATTGCAGACTAAGCACAGTTTTATTTGATTGTTTATTCAATGCTTGAATCAAGAGTCGGAAGGGATTTTAGCTTTATGTGTGTGTGTGTTTTATGAGATTTTAAAATCCAAATCCTCATAGAAAATGTGTGACAATGTGATAACCAGATATGATAACACTCACTCTCTCTGTCCTTGTCAGAGATAGTGGGTGGTATTTAGAAAAATACATAGCTTTTTTCCATGCTTGGAACGTGCTGATAAGAAGATGTAGGCTAAAAATAATGTCTGTCTTATCTGCCGGAGAATTTGTGATTACGAAATTCGGAGACAATTGCTTTTCAAAATACGCAGGCCTCTGCGGTGAGCTAGTTAGTTTATCGGTCTATAAATGTGATGAAACAGTAAAGGTAAATTAAAGCTATTACCTCCGGGCTGCAAACATCAAAAGACAAAAAAATCATGCAAAAACTATCAAAAAATGTTTTCTTTTTTGTCTTTGTACAGATCTATCATTCTCACTATGACATGTACTCCAACTTGTGGTCATAAAGCTGTTCCAAAAACTTAACTCTCTTCTACAAATACAAAGTTAAGTCAGATTAGAGTGTTTGCCCTCCTCTAATTCCCTGTCTGTGATATGGTGACGATAATATCTAATTGATCGTCTTGGCTTAGACAGATGTAGTGATGATCGTCAGGGCAAAGCGGGTATCTGTAGGTGCAGGTTGTGGTCTTACTGTCCACTCACACTGCAGGCTCTTGAGGGGTTTGTCCTTCAGGGTGCGGGCAGCCAGGGTCCATTCGATGGGGAGGTCACAGGGGCTGACGGTCACCGACATCGCCAGAGCCTTCTTCTTCAGCACGAAGTATAGCCTGGGAAGAAACACCAGAGATAACCGCAAGAAGTTGCTTGATTCATCAGAGGGAATGTCAAAAAGATAACATCCTCTTTCCATTCAGCTGCAAGGTGATGGATGAGAGAGACAAGATATCTTCCGGTGCATACTGTGCAACATTCTTTCATTTTGTTGGATGATTTGACCGATACGCTGGGCTGGTTATAATTTTTCTCTCCTGAAGCCTGGCAATTTCAACGCTGCAGCTTTTTCTCAAACATTTGCCAAATGCTGTCTTTCCATTTGCCTACACGCTGATCAGTCCTTTGATCGCACACCGTGAGAGGTGACCTGGGAGTCAGATGATAAGGCTGCATTGACAGTTTCAGATGGACATCTGCCTGGTTGCTGTAACTATCTGGGATCGTGCTTAGCATAGAGACTATTATGTCCCTTACCGTGGTGTGATCAGGCTCATATAATCACCGTTAGCTTAACTTTTAACTCAGTGTTAAGCTGTCTACAACCATGAAGATGCCTGAATAGAAGAAGTCTGTCTCCTCTGATCCAAACTGTTGTGTAAAATGTAATTTCTTCACTTAATTACCCTTCATGAAAATTAAGTAAGTGTGTGGTTATTTGTTAATAAATATTTGTTCTCCTTCCATACAAACACCATTATTCATGATTCTGTGCAGATGGTGGTTGGTTCCAAACAGATGTGCAACACCATCATTCTCAAGGACGCTTTGCGGCTTATTTAATAGAGTGATTAATTTCTGAATCAGTGTTTTCCCTCCATTATTTGCCGTGCGGTTCTGCGTGACTGCACTGGTTGACAGACTGCAGCACACAGGGAGATGCATTTTGCAATTTTCAGCTCCCAGTTTCAGAAAGCAAGCACTGGCACTCTCGTGTAGGGTTCAGGCCAACTGGGCTCCACTTCCCTCTCACTCTCTCTACAGTGGTGCTGGAATCAGCCACTGTCTGCACAAAGGTGGTCGGAGGATGGCTGGTAACTCCTTACTGGAGTGGGAACAAGGGCACATCTGATGAGCAGGCCTCAAAATTTATTCACGGGTCTTCGGTGAACTGCAAATGAGGGAAAATCTTTACTTTTTTCTCTTACAGTCATTTACTGGGGCGTTGGGTCTTAAAAACCGATTTACTTTAGCACAAGAATTCAGCTTGTTTCAAAAGAAAAAAACAAGCTGTTTCAAGAATTTTCTGTTGGGATGATTTTTGCTGCCTCTCACATATGAAGCTCTGCTGATTTTCTCTGTTTTATGTCATTGTGGGTTACTGTGGGTTCTTTGACTTTGGGGCTGCTGGTCAGACAAAACAAACCAGTTGAAGCCCTTGGGCTCAGGTATATTGTGATAAGTATTAGTCACTCTTTTCTGACGTTACATAGACTAGATTGGAACCTTTTTTTTATCTGTCGTACTCCCACAGGCCAGTCAGATGAGCTCGAGTACCCTGTCACCCCTCATGTTCCCGTTGTGTTCATTTGAATGGATTTTAATCTGGATGTTATTTAACATTGTTATATTGTTATATATAATTGAATATTGTTACAGTTTGTTCTCATATGAGATACAATTGCATTGTCCATATTCAAGTTTGGCTCTGTCTTTTAGTATGTTTGGTTAAATATTCATTTACTACCACTTGTATTGTCAAAAGCTGGACATTTCAACAACTGCTCGTTTGCTAAATGGCTTTCATGCTGCCAGTCACAGCTAGTAGTGGAAAGTAACTATGTACATTTGCTAAAGGGCCTTGCTGGTGCACAATATCTGCTACATTATACTCCTACTCCAACACATTTCAGAAGCAAATATTGTACTTTTCCAATCCATTACATTTATTTGATAACTTTATTTACTAGTTACTTTGCAGATTCACGAGTGTGTGATTGTGTGTGTGGTTGTGATTTAATGATAGTAGACAGAATGATCGGAGGTCTCGGTCTTCTTCGGTCTCCCCAGAGAAAATGCATTTGTTCAAAGTCACGCAGTTTTCACAAATTCACTCCCCGCTTTCCTTTAACAAGGTGTATTTTGTCAGTGCTGTGCCCTATAGATCAGATGACAATCACAGTGGAACCATGGAGGCGGCTACAGAAGGTACATCTGAGTCCTTTGGGCCCCGGGACGCTCTGAGATCCAGTCGCACAGAGGCGCCCGCTCATTATCCTTGCACAGAACGAGGGGAGTGAACGACCCATAAAGCTTGAACTGAGATGCAATGGGAGGGAGTCGGATTGTTGATGATAGTTCATTTGCAGATTCAGATTAATAATTCAAAATATAATCAACGACAAATAAATTACGATGTACATGTTAATGCTTAAGAAGACTTTATTTATCCCTGTGGTAAAATTCACGAGCTGCCCAGCCATATAGAAAGTAGTCCGAATTAGACGCACCTTTACTAGGAGCAACATTACAGTGATGTACATGGTAATGCATCATAATTATACATTATTCACAAATGGGCCAGCACGAGCACTTTTACCGTTCGTACTTTAAATATATCTTGATGCTATTACTTTTTTACATATACTTAAGTGAAAATTCGAATGCATGTATTTCTACAGTGTAGTACTGCTACTTTTTCTTAAGTAAAAGGTCCAAGTACTTTCCCCACCACTGATCACAGCACATCAAAGACACGTCTTACATGTGACTCGGGTTATTGTGTTTTTTTTTCTTCTTCTTCCTAGTGGGGAACTAGACAATTAACGAATTTCTCGAGAAAATAATCAACAGATTAATCAATATTTGAAAATAATAATAAATAATCCTAATCTGTGGCCCTAATGTAAACCAGCCCCCGGACCACATGAATGTGTCTTGTCTGGAACCATACCTGCGAGTTCGTCCTTTGGGGAGGGTTATAGAGGTGATCTTTCCTTCTAGTAACCATGTAGTGTGGCGCAGCGGCACCTCATTCTCAGGCGCCAGAGCTGAGTGCACCTGGGGCCACGATGAGCCACAAAGCAGTGCCAGAGCTGCACTGAGACACCAGGACAGGGACATTAGTTCCATCGCGGGTTCCTGCGTTCTGTCGCTTTCACTCTTTGACTTTCCTCGGTCACCACGTCTTGGAATGTCTCCCAGGCTCTGTGGACGCATGGTGGAAAGGTCAAGAACATCAATCAGAGCCCATCAGCAGCGCACACACACACACACACACACACACACACACACACACACACACACACACGCACACGCACGCACACAGTAATGCACTCAAACTCACTTATTTAAATTTCTACAGTACCATTCACGCAGACACTAAAGAGCTGTAGCGGCTGATGATTCATTGATATGAAGAAACATCCTATCCTATTCAGACAGAATTATTCATGCAGGGGAAAAGGAATTGCCAAGCTATATTACTCTGGGATGTGTGTGTAGCACAGCTTGACACTCACTGTAAAAAATCACCCATCGCACCACTTTTCAAAGTGTGAAGTGGGTTGCTAATATCACTCTGAAGTCGATGCCTTTACATCTACATTTTCTATTTTTAGTTGGGGAGTTCAAATGGGTCTGTTCTCCAAATATCTTTCATCATGGGTATTAGCACTATTTTATCAGGAGAAAATGACGCCATACTGATGTGGAGAGAGGTACACAAACAACACCTGGAGGTGCTCTGATGCAGTGAACTCTAATCAGCATACATAAATGCAATGCCTAACAAAAGGAACTTTCATCAGATTTCTCTGAATCTCCCCTTTATCCTGTCCTTTATTTTACATCTGTCACAGTCTGTTAGTGTTTACTGTATTTTTTTCTTGTGTAAGTTTATATATGGGTGTGTGATTGTGTGTGTGGTTGTGATTTAATGATAGTAGATAGAATGATTACTGGTCTCAGTGTTCTTCTTTCTCCCCAGAGAAAACGCATTTGTTCAAAGTCACGCAGTCTTCACAAATTTCACTCCCCGCTTTCCTCTAACAAGGTGTATTATGTCAGTGCTGTGCCCTATAGATCAGATGACAATCACAGTGGAACCATGGAGGCGGCTACAGAAGGTACATCTGAGTCTTTTGGGCCCCGGGACGCTCTGAGATCCAAACTCACAAACTGTCACACAGCTACAAAGTCGCACAGAGGCGCCTGCTCATTATCCTTGCAGAGAAAGAGGGGAGTGAACGACCCATAAAGCTTTAACTGAGAGACATGCAATGGGAGAGAGGCAGATTGAAATGGGAGGGAGGGAGGAGAGGAAGGGAGGGCTGTGGAAATGGAGAGCAAGAAGAGGAGGATGTTGGATCCTAGAGTAATTAGAGGGAAGGAGACAGAGAGCGGAAAAGAGGAGAAAGTGCAACTGGATAAGAGAGGGCTGGAATCAAGAAAAAAAATCGCCACAAAAAAGGCTGCGATGAATTTGTTCCTGTCAGACACGTTTATGTGTTTACGTTAGCCCCCATGTCGAATGGGCTCTAATGTGTCGCATATTACCGGAAAGCAGCACAACTTCACAGCGCCTCTCGCGCTCCCTCTCATTCAAACTTGATAAAGATGAAGAAGCAAAAAAGCTTGGCGCCCTTGTTTCTTCAAAACACACTCGCTGATAAAATATGCATACAGCTCTTCAGCAAATTATGGCCAATAGAATTTTCATAAGGCAAAAAGGCTTGGTCTTACAGAGAGAGGGAGCTTAGTGAACTTAACTACCACCCTCAATAAATAAATACACACTCCCTTTAAACACATAAGCTCATGACTTTGATGCTCCCACTCTCTCTGTTCAGCTCTTTTTTTCTTTTAGATGAGTTTCCTATGTCTTTCATGTTTATCCCACACGGTCAACTGACTGCATTTATTCCGGATACTGTTTGGGTATTAATTTAGGATACTCCAACCCTGCTCTAGTTCTCTTTCTCTCTCCCTCTGCCCCTTCCTTTTCTGTCTGCTTTTCACTTCATTCGGCCCCCTTATTTAGAAGTTGATGCAGGCTCCGTTTCAGAGGGGACAGGTTGAGTGCTGTGTCTCCGCACATTGTATTAGCTATCTTCTATCTCCCTGTGCTCCGGCAGGACCATCTGCCTTCTGTTATCTGTGGGCAGGGACAGATTAAATGGCATGGGGTGGTCCCTGCAGGATCCGTTGTCCCCCGAAACTACTATGGGCAGAGAACTGGCCTCTGGTTCAGGGTGGTGGTGGTGGGGGTGGATGAGATGACGGCGGGTAACATGCAAAGACCATGGAACTTGACAGGATTTTACGGCTGATTTTCGCTGCATATATATTCGAATACATTAACCCTTCTCCTGTTGTACTTTCATTGTCCCTTTGTGCCTGCATCTCTCATTCACCTTGTCTGGTGTATTTCTCTCTCACACACTTTCATGCAGTATCATGCCCTTTCTTGATGCGTACTTTATGTCTGCTCTTTCTCTGTGATCACTGCCCCACTCCACAGTCATACTTTTTCTTTTTCCTCAAAGGACAAGACAATTATTGGTTATCAGAGAGAAAAGACAAGCACAGTGAGAAATAAAATACAAAGATAACAGATGAACAGGCAAAAATGTGACGCTGTCAAGATGAAAAGCATCCTGCAACAAATGAAAAGTGCCCTGTCTCTGTCTCAGCTTTTTAATAACCCTCCAGAGACCACACGAACTCTAACGCAAAAGGGACTGATCCAAAGAAACAAGTTGTTGACTTACACATACAGCTGAAATTTGAGATGCTCACGTACACACACTCACACACACACACACACACACACACACACATGCTCTGCAAGGACAACAACAAGCAAGCATGCATCCCCCTTACCTTCTCTCAGTGCAGGCTCTCCCTCTCCGGTGCAGGGAGTGAGGGACGGGATCAAATGAGAGAGGGAGTGAGGATGGAGGAGGAGGAGGAGGAGAGGGGGATGAGAGCCGGTTGCGAAGAGAGGAGGAGCGACAGCAGGTTGTTGTCGGGTGTTCCACTGACTCCGTCTCCCATGGGGTGCTGCTCGCTCCCTACTTCAGGAGGTGTCTCTTCAGGGCTCAGGTGTCCCTTAAGGGCTGTCCCAGCTCCTACGTGCCCTGGGGCAGTGCAAAGCTCCCCGGGCACTCTCCTCACTCTTCCTCCCCGTCTCTCGGTCCTTCACACCCGGAGGCTTGTCCTGCTAAACACTGTGTGAATGTCATCCGGTCAGCCTGTATCCCCTCTTCTCCTCTCGTTTTACCTATGTCACTCCACCTCCTGTTCTTTTCACTTGTTCCCTCTGTTTACCTCATCTGGTGGTGAACAGAGCTCACTTGCAATTCAAATGGGCTCATGTGTGATTGTGTGCGTTTGTGTATCTGTATGTGCAATCTGAGAGCGAGGGAGCAAGTGGGTGAGTGTGAGGGGGCTGACGGTGAGGTTTCTGAATGGGGGTGGTGATGAGGATAGAGAGAGAGAGAGAGAGAGAGAGAGAGAGAGAGCATGTGTTGTCAAGAACAGCGTTGAGGGAAGGTGATGTAAAAGTTAGATACATTAACGATTCTCTAGCTGCTCTGATAACATCTGTATTGAGAGACGGCTTCAGACAGCATGTTAGAGGTTACTATGTCTTTGTGCCCTTATCGCTTGCTCAATCAGGTGCTTGGACTGCCTCTAAATGAACGCGCTTAGATGGAAAAATGGCCTTCCAGCCACTCAATGGATTGGAGTTTGCTTGCTGTCTTTAAAACAAATTAAGAACTGTACCATGTTAAATAAAAATAGTAAAACTGGACTTTTCACAATTTTTGACCGTTATTTCTTCCATAACATTAATAGAATGAGAAAATTGTATGTGCTTTTTCTCTACATATAACATTCAAAAGAAAGAAAAAGAGGATACACAGTATACTTCCTTTTTTCATTAAGCCTAATTTGTGTTACGCTATCATATCTATTTTGTATTTTGCTACACAGAGCTCATATGTATAGGTTTTATGGTACAGGTTTTAGATATTATTTACCCTTTAAAATCCCAATATGTGTGCCACTTTAGCTATCAAATGTGGATAACTCATCCCTTTGGAGATTCTTTGGATTTTGGGGTTTTGGGTGGATTCAAATTAAGAAAATATCAGTGTAGTTTTAAGTGTGAGGTTCAGTTTGGCTTTGGGGTTCAGGTCTTCTAGCTTCAACATTAAAAAAAAACAAACATACTTAAGTGTATAAAGCAGTAATTAAATAAATGCACATCTTTTACAGATATTTAACTTCTCAGTTACTGGAAAGGTCAGACAACAGCAAAAGTGCATAAACATGTTTAGTTAGTTGCTATTTCTAGTTACAAACTTAAATATAACTATACATAATTTAACAATCAACTAGAAAACATATTTCCTCTTTTAATTCCTATTTTACCCTCTTGCAAACAAGGTTAATTTCATCATAGTGAAAGGGATTGTTAAATTCCCTTCCTTCAAATAGTTCAGCAACTATCTTAATATCTAATGGTAAACACATTCATGTTTTATAAAGGAATAGTTTGACAATTTGGGAAATATGTTTATTCACTTTCTTGCCAAGTTTTACATCAATTCCATTCTCATGGTAAATAAGAAGCTGGAGCCAAGAGATGGTTAGCTTAGTATATCACAAAGACTTTAAGCAGGGGGAGTCAGCTAGCCTGGCCAAAGGTAAAAAAAAATCTGTTTACCAGCACCTCTTAAGTTAACTTACTTCTTAACTCCCTGTTGTTTAATCTGTACAAAAACCAAAGTGTAAAAACAACAAGTTTTGGTTTTAATGGAGGTTGTGCGCCCGACTATATCTTGGCAGGAAGTGATGGAGCCAGGCTGGCAGTTTCCCCCTGTTTCTAGTCTTTGTGCTAAGCTAAGCTAACGATCTATAGTTTCATATTTACCGTATGGACACGACTGTAACTCTCATCAAAAAGGAAAATAAGTTTATTTCCTAAATGGTCAAACTATTCCCCCTTACATTAAATCTCCTCAGTCTCTGCAAACGTTTTCATCTGGATTTTTATATCCTTGATTTCAGTCTCGCTGCCGTTAGGGGAAATTGTTGCATTTAGGCAGCTATGCTTTGTAGCTAGTACTTGATCCAGGGTAAATCAAACAGCCCATGGAGTTGAAATTAAAAAACTGCTCCGTTGCATGTGACAGAGCATCGGGGCGCAGTGTAGACTATTTATACAGTCTGTATAGAGAACAGCCATACTTTATGTCCAGGCTTTATGTCCTCCCTCTATGGGTCAAGGGTAGATCTCAGAGGACTCGGGGTGCATTCATATCAGTGCCTCTCCAACCCCACCCAGCCCTCTCATCTCCACACAATGGCGGGCCTCATGGACGGCGCTCTCTCTCCTCGGCTCTTTAATCAATATCATAAGGAAAAGAGGAGGCCCGCCACACTGGGTGCTAACTCCCCCTGTTCCATTCTGTGGTGGGGCCTTTTCTCACTCATTCACCAGGTACTTCAGTGTGGGGCTATTGAGGTCGCTCTGAATGGGACCCACTCCACCCAGAGGGAATATTGTCTGACCACAGGCTAAAATCTGAGAGACGCCCTCTCTGCCTTCATCTCTGTCTCTGTCTGCCTATCTCTGCCTGCAACATCACTTCAAAGAAGAATTAAAAATCTTGCACGAGAGCATTACTAAAAAATGGATCACTTCAGTGACCACAACTGGTCTTTTTTTCGAGTGGGGACCCTTTGCTGCGGCTGGACTCTCTTTCAAAGCCACCAGTCTTCCTCTCTGTATCCCTCTCCATTCACTGGCCCACTTTACAGTCGCTAAGAAGTTCTGAAAGTCGGCAATCTGGCAGAGCACGATACGGCGGCTGCTTTTGAAGACAGGATGGGGATTAACCTGAGAGAGATTACTGCACATACAACTTTGTGTATGAGCTGCGTTCTGACAGTTTTTATGCTGCTTTTTTTTGGGGGGAGGGGGATTAAATCTGAAAATCACGTCGTAGTCTGTTTTTCTAAGACTCTGGACATTGGTCAGACCTGGAATTGATGTACAGGCTTGATTGACACTTGCTCGCAATGCGCTCACACGCACACATCCTCGCTCCGCTTCCCCTCCATCATGACTGGGCTGAATATGTCTTTTGATCCCACAGCCCACCCACCCATACCCTCTTTGTGTTGCCTTTTAAAAATTTATCGACACACAGTCACCGGACAAACTCCATCCGCAGAGAAAGCGACAGAAAGTGAGAGAAAAAATTTCATTTGGAATAACAGCATGGAAAGAAACTGCAAAACCGGCCTTTGCATCTATTATTGATGTGTGCTTACAAGCCATGCATAATGCAGGGGGCCGTCTTTATGACAACCATGTATTAAATATCATGTTCTGGGGTCGGGGTGTCTTGGGCTGCGTGCTTTAAGGGACACAGTTAGCTGGCTTTTTTACCGAGATATAGCCTGCATGGACAGCAAAGAGAGAAAGAGGGCCTGATAGTGAGAAAAAGCAATAGTGAGATGAGATGAAATGGGGGGACATGAGGGAGGGAGGGAGGATGTGCTAGCTGACAACGGGTTAACAGGAATCTTTATTTTTAACAACATGTCATCACAAGCCGCCCATCTGCTCCCGTGCTGTCAGAGTCCCTCGGGAGTGTGTGTAAATGTGTGAGAGAGGGAGAGAGAGAGAGACGCAAGCAAGCCATCACAGATCAGATCACTGATCAGTACCCAAAGGAGGAGGAGGGGAGAGGACAAGGTTAGAGAGGCGGGTGGCACACAGATATCTCTCTCCTCTAATATCCAAATGGGGTGTGACAGGAGGGGTGAGGACAGTAGGAACGGAGGTGAACGGAGTGTGTGTGTGCGTGTGTGTGTGATGGGAAGGAAAAGTAGTATTAGGTGGATCAATCCACAGCTGCCCTCTCTGTGTTTGGATGGGGGGATGGAAGGAGGTGGAGACGGTGGTCCAGAGGTAATGAGAGGGAATCTATTAACACAGTGGTGGGGGCTATATGAAGAAACACAAAGGAAGAAACAGCGGTGAGGAGGAGGTGGTGTGTAGGCTTTGCCAGACCTCCAGGGGTGGCCCCGACAACTTATTTTTTTCCCGGATTAAGGGAATAGTCTCTTGGGAAGAAGGGAGTGATTGAGGAGAGATGTACTTTGATGGACGCAGTGGGGGGTGGGGGTGGACTTTGTATTTGGAGAGACAGGACCAACGGCTAGCCATTCTACAGGTCAATCATCATTAGCAAATACACTTTCATTTCAGTTTAGTACAGTTAATCTCTCGGTTTTGTTCTTTCTTCATGTCTGCCCCCCCCCCCCCAAGTTTACACTTGTTTTTCTCTCCGTATGCTAAGGCAAACTGCAGCCCACCACTGGTTCCCTTCGCTCAATCAAAAGTTTTGAGTGAAAATCTGATGGAATGAAAGCAACTTGTTTTGATATTGATGACGATGCGCTTTGTTTTCGCACAACATGGAGAGGAGGCAGTCCTCAGTCCTTGTTTGCCTCACCTCTGCACTGAGTCTGCATCTCTCATAGAGTACTGAAATCTCTCACCCTTTCTTCATCTCCTTTCCACCCCCCCCCGCTCCCCGCTCCAATCCTTCAGGCTTGGTAAATTCAAAGACTAATTAGTCCAGAGAAATCAGTCATACCAAAGAACCCACCCCAGGCCACACACACATCCTCCTATTGATGTTGTAGCACCAACAGAAGCACGGCTGCACGCAAATTCACACACAAAACGGAAGCAAACAAACAAGATGCAACAAGAGGTTTTTAGAGCATCATGTATTATAGATGGTACATACATACAAAAAGTCAAAAAGCTTGCATTATGCAAGTTTTTTTTGACCTTGACAAAGGTCAAGTGTTCCAGATATTCGGTATTATACCCCGTGATGCTATTTACAGAGGAGGCTGTAAAGGAAATGTTTCGCAGCATCAAAACCTTTTTTCTTGCATTTCCTCTTCTCTGCAGTTACTCCATGCTTCCTTCGCCATCCCTCCCCCCTCTCGCTCACCGTTCTCAGTCTTTCCCTCATTTCTGATCCATTTTTTATGCATTACTCCATTACTCTCAACTCCCATTTACAGTGCATTACCTCCTCCCATCTTTCACAAACACATTTTGTACCTCTCTCTGCTTCCTTCAGTCACTTTGCTTCACTCCTTCCCTCCCTCGTTCTCCTCCAGTACATTATGACACTTTCCTCTACTTCTCCCCTTCACCCCCTTTATTATCTCTTTGTCTCTTCTCTGGTCACGTCATCTCATACTAGGCGCTTCTTTTCCCCTTATCTTTACTTCCCTCTAGTTTGACATTCACTTTACATCACACTGTCTGTCTTCACTGCTGCCACCCCCCCCTTTAATTGGTTATTCAAAACATGCCATATAAATTGGGACTTGATATTGCCTATTGTCTCCGCTCTTTTACAACACAAATGCGCAAATGTCAGCTAAAGTAATTAACACGGCTGGCTGTCAGTCGGTCCAGACTTTTATTTGTCCCATTTGAGTACACACATGAATGCACAGGCAACCAGCAGACTTTGATTTGATGACACGATAAATCTCTATATTACGAGTTGCAATATGCAGTGAAACAGATGACTGACCAATGTGTAGCGATGCCATCCTGTAGCTTTTAAATCAGGTAACAGTGATGATGTCTTCAGCAAGTTCTTTAAAGCACAATCCAGAAGCAGGGGTTTATGGCCCTTTTCTCATGTCCAATGTTGTTCTCTTGGATTGTGGGACACAGCTTGCGGGAACCCATTCTCATCGCTGTGGACAAAACAAGGCAAAACAAAAACAAAATTGGTTCGCCTGTGATATAAGGGAGAAAAATTAAAAGTACCATAGACAATTGGCTTTACTGACTTGTAAAAAGCATGTTTTTGAAGGAATTTTCAAAAATGATCGAAAACAAAAACTCTGAAATGTGTCTTGTAGGTAATGATCTTTGGACAACAAAAAATCTCAATAATATGAAAAGGGTACTCTATGGAAGCAAATCATGGCCATAAAGACTGGAATCTTATACAAAACTGAATATCTAATTGTGAAATCAAATCACTACTGAATAATTAATGTTGGAATTTAAATACAATTTAATTTATAATTTATAATATTTTACATGGAAAACTATCTATCTGAATTTATTGCAGTCTGAATTCCCCTCTTTCGCTTTTTTTATTTAAATAGTAAATTTCAGTTCAGTTGTGCAATTTCAACAACTATATTTACTTATATTTTTAGGGTTCACAAATTCAGATAGAAAATTCAAGTCCCCAGTATTCATAAGCTACATTAAATCTTTTCAAATTCAAGTTGTTCAAATTCAGTAAACTCAATTTGGTACTGAAAATTCAAGTCATGTCAAAAAATGCGCTTGATCTTAATTTCTTATCTTGAATATTAGTGCCTCAGTTTGACCAATCAGACACTAAAGTTCAAAATAAGCAATCTCGATCTGAACATCCAGGATACCAAGGATGACCCACCCAGCCCAGATCATTTTACTCATCACAAGGAGTACTACTATGACTGTCAGCACAGCACAATTTACTATCTTCTGTGGGAGCTTTCTAAGGTCTGAGAAAATAACCCTAATAATGTCCTCTGGGTTAATTTTCACTGAAGTCGGTAAAAGTTTTCATTTTTCATTTTGAAGGAAAATGTATGGAATGATTATGGAAGAACAGGTGTTGTAAAGTGTCTCGTTAAGATGGTTGAGAATCTTTACTCTTTTTCAACTGCAACAAATCCAGTCTCCTCTTGTCACTAAGACTCCTTTTAATCTGGGCTTTCGATTGTGTAATCTATAACCTCTATCAACCTCTATCTGCGACCATGTGGAATTACTGCAAGATTGGGCAAAAATTGTAACTAACACAGGAAATGGTAGAACCAGGCCTCAGAGCGATCCACCAGAAAGGTCGTCCACTCTCGCAGGGTCACCTTCCTGCTCATGTTATGGTCACATGACCTGCAAACACAGTACAGTATAACACACGGTGACCTCACAATATGGCACTGGCAGACAAGAGAGCAATAGCAGAAAGAGATGCATTCACTCATACTCTCATGAACCCATCCACTCGTTTCATGTGCACACAACCTTGCAAGCAAAAAATGACAGATTTGTATAGATACACAAAGAGATGGTATAAAGACATATCCATACGTATAGGAACAACTGCATTGGGGTTCCTCAACAGCCATTGTCTTTCATTTCACCCTGCAGCATTATCTCTGAGGGGTACTCCTTCAATTTGTGTTAATCCAGCAGCGGGAGCCACAGTGGGTAATAAACATTATCATTGCTGCGAAGGGCTTGACATTGACACGGCCAGCCCAGCTCCAACAAAACCTGTCACTGCAGACTGACAGAGAAATGGGAGGTTGGGTGGGAGAGGGAACGGTAGAAAGGGGGAGAGACGGAAGAATAAAAGAATTAGAGAAGAGAGAGAACGAAAGAGGGATTGACAGCGAGGGAGGCTGAGGATAACTCTATTTGGAGGAAAGATGAGAGGAAGCACAGAGGGGGGAAAAGATCTGCTTCAACATGGAGGAGGAGTACATGATGGAGAGATGGTGGGGTCATGAGATGGGAGGGGAGGGGGACACAGGAAGCAGGGATTGGCGTGGCGGATGAATGAATAGATGGCACGCAGAGAGAACAGCATGGTGGGAGGTGCAACTTGGTTAGAGAGCGGGAGCGCGATGCATCACGGTGTGACATTTTTAACCCTTGGTGTTTTGATAATTAGCTGAAAAATAACCTATTGCAAGAGACAGAGGGTTCAAATTGTGAGCCTTTGTGTAACCTGAGGTGATCATGTTATGACCTTATTGAGCAACACTTGAAAATGCTGAAGTCATTCATATTTGAGTCAACTAAATTAGTCAGCAGTATCGTTTCCTACTGTTATCCAACAGCTAAAGTCTTGGAAGCAGCCCTTTAGCATTAGGTGCTCGTGGTGGGACTGACTGAAAGAATGGTTTCGCACAGTGCTCCAGTGGCCTCCTCTTGTAACGCAGCTTCCTCAGGTCCCTGTGGCTCAACTTGCCATCTTTGTTCTTGTCCAGTAGGGTAAATCTTTGCTATGGAGAGAGAGGAAGAGAGATAAAAGTAATGGTGGAGAAGATTCAACTTGTTCAACTCATCATTGTTTGCTTTGTTTGCATTGTTTCTTTAATTTCTATTGCAAGAAACAAAACAAACATGAATTGTTAGCTATGCTAGTGGCCATGCTCTACGCATGGCAGTGATGGTCACTCAACCATTTTGATCCACAACTAGTGGAGACCACGAGTCCCAATGACTTTGGTGATCAACTGAGTTTTCCTTTATCACCACTATGAGGTCGACATTTCACGTTTTGAGCTAAATGTCTTGACAATTACTGGATGGATTGTCATGAAATTTGATATAGACACTCCTGCTCCCTACATACAGGATGAATTGTAATAACTTTGGGGATACCTTAATTTTTCGTCTAGTGCCATCATCATCAGGTAAAAGAATTTAATTTGTCCAATATTTTGGTTTATGACCAAATACCTACAAAACTCAACTATACTTTGTGTTTAGTGCTAATTAGCAAATGTTAGCGTGCTAATACACAAAACTAAGATAGCGAACATAGTAAACATAATATCTGCTAAACATCAGCGTGTTAGTATTGCCATTGTGATTATGTTAGCATGGCTGTGGATTCTTAGTTTCGTGTTTTACAACACAAATTTCTAATTTTACCCATGCCAGAGTTAATATTATTAGTAGACAAAAGATATGTATCAAGTACTGCAAAAATAGTTTTATTCCAAAATACTGTATATCATTTCTCATTTCATCAAAATAATGCATGACCTTTGTTTTATATTTTATTTTTACTTGATGCTGAGAGGTCGCAGTGGCTGGCGGGAGGATATTAAGTTATCCCTCCATTCACCATCTTATTGAATAATTTAGTGATTATTGAAAAACTCCTATCTATACATGGTGTTCTTGAGAGCCGCTGTCTGATTTCTGTGGATGACCACAGCGCGAGCAACACAAGAACTTGCCACTTACAGTAAGTTGTTAACATTGATTTCTCTCCAGACAATCCATGGAGCACACCAGACACCGTCATCGTGCTTGATGACGGTGTCTGGTGTGCTCCATGGATTGAAAAAACAACTTGACGTTCAGTGTTAAATTGCAGTGGGAGTGAAAGTGATCCCTTGGTATGTTTATATTCTCTCTATAGTTTCTTTAGCATAACATGATGTTATGGGTATTGATTTCATTTGCATCATCATAAGCTTAGGTCATCGTAGATCATAAATCATGTTTACTACTCTACAATCCTCTACTCCGCCTGAATGCAGACTTTTGGTGTATGTCAGTCTGGTGCTTAGGCTCACCTCATGCCTGACGTTTCATCTACCTTTGCTAGTTGTGTCCTCTGGGTGTGGCTGAGGCAGCTCTGGGGCGGGGCAGCAGGTGCGTAGGACTCCCCCATGCGACTCAGGAGCAGAAACCAGTCCAGGAGACGATATGGAAACTGGCCTAATTCCTCCTCAGTGCATTTAGCCTTGGGCACTGATCAAGAGACATAACAGAGCTAGTTTGGAAGACTGGAGTGCACACTGGAAATGTGTGTGTTATATTTAATTCTGTGTGTTTACCCAGACAGGGTCCTGTGTGAGCCAGTCCAATGCGTCTTCTCTTTCTGCAGGCTTCTTTATGCAGCAAACACTCATTCCCATAGGTTTTTCCCAAAACACTGCACACTGGTGCCCTCTGCCTGATTGCATGAGCCAGTGCCCACATGCAAAACTATAAGTGAGGATGGATCATGCTGTGTGCACAGCTGGACTAAATAAACTGCTCTTGTTCATTATTTCATCCCAAACCGTACGTCCTTTTTTCACTTTTAAATGAGTTTCATTTACAATTCCAAAGGCAGTGAATGATTACATAAAGATAAAACGTGGGCAGACATTTGAGCACATTTGCTGGTCAAAAACATAAAAATGATCAAAATCCCAAATAGACTGTCGGTAGGTTTATATGCCATGAGGTGTTTACCGTGGACAGGACTGAAGACAAACACATTTGGGGACCAGGACTCTACTTTCCTGAACTACCTGGCACCAAGATCCCACTGGACTACTGCATTTCAGCAACTCACAAAGCTTTTCTGAAACAAGAAGAAACAACCTTGTTACCGCATAATTTTGCTAGTTTTTGCTGAGTTTGCTACTTTTACATCTGTGTTTTCTTTCCCTGATTTCAGGCCACTTGTTCAGCTTCAAGTGCTGATTAAAGGTGCCCGTTGTAATAATGGTCTATTTCAGGTAAAGAAATGTCATAGGGTGATGGATGGTAAAAATAGTCATTTGGATCAGGAAACAGTTAAGTACATGAATGATGGTAAGAAAGTGAATGATTTGATCACCTGACTTTTAATCACTGCTATATGTTCAATTCTTGGCCATTTTGTGCCCATATGTTTCCCAAAATAGAAAGATGTGCACAGAGTAAGAGACAGATCTTTGAATTTGTTTTTTATAGATTACTGATCCTATCTTCAGCACAGAATAAGTTAGGGATCAATGCATTTCATTTGAATTGTTACTTACTGGTTCAAACATGTGTTATAATCAAATTCTCTCTCCTTGTAAACTGTAAGATGAGACTGGGTTCCTTGTGTTAAGTCGCTAAGTATCCCATTTTATTTTCAGTCAAAATGTCTTAAATTGTGAATTCATATAGGTATAATAATTGTATATATCCTTATCTGCTTATGTCTTTTCATTATACATGTTAATTTAAAATATTTTTGGCAGCACTCATCATATTTAAATAGAATGAAGGTTACTGTTGTTTGAAAAAAAACAATGTGCACTTGCCTTGCACTTGTTTGACTCAGGACTGTCCCTGCTAGTTTTGGGTGGAGACTTATGGTGGAGCTATACATCAGTTAAAACAATTTAAACATATTTTTCATCGCTTGATGTGGAAAAAAAAATGTTTTTCTGCAGCCCATGATGCTTTTTCTGGACCTGGGACCATTGGAAGATTGAAACTTTTACTTTTAGAACTTTATCTGTATATAAGAGATATACTCTATAACTGACGTGCAGTTAGAAAAGTCCTATACCGTACTGTACATTAAAGTCTTACCTGGCTCTACTCTGCCAATATATGGTCTCAGGCTCTCCTCAGCTTGTCTCTGTCTGTGCTGGGCTCTGCCTCCCTGACACACACAAACACACACACATGCATTTCTACTGTACCAATAGTGGACTGTTACGCTACGCCGACCAAAAGTGAACCACTATATCTAGTCATTTTGAAAAAAACAAAAAAGAAATGCAAAATCTTTATTTAAGGTCTTTTATCATAATATAAGTGAAAAACTGCTTTTGTAAATTTCTTCTGAAAAATTGTCAGCAGCGGACTTGCAACCAATGTCTACCTATCAAACTGAGGGATCTCAACAGGCGGCAGTGGAACTGTCAGCGGTGGACAGAGACTGGGACATGAATACATACAAAGGCTTTCCTGATGTCCGTCAAAAATGGATAATTTAACTATATTGTTTTTAACATTTAGACATGCTGCTTTGACAAATATTCTGAAAATGTATACTTGTTGCTCTCTATTAGCACTATAATGTATACAAGACTAATATTGCTTATGTAGTGTTGCGCTCTAACTAAGAAAACAATTAAAGTATGTAATTCATAAAAAAAAAAAGGTTTATGCAATGTATATTAGCTGCTATTAATGTAGTGACGTACACAGTAGTGGCTACTTTAGTACTAGTATTTTATTATAGTTGCAAAAATCTTCCAACATTTTTAGTTGCAACTTCATGTGTCAGTAAAACCTCAGTCACTCATGGTTGATATCCATGGCACACATGGATATTGGACTTAGAAATTCACTGATAAGTATAAAACCTGCATCCTCAGAACTTCCAAGCAGTGCCAGACTGAGTTATTTGGTCAAAGATACTTGAGGTCCATTTCTTAGAGTCCTTAAGTCTTTCAACCATGTGTTGGACTTTAGAATCCAACAAGGAATGAACCCACAACCTCAAAACTCAAGAGCAGTTTTCTAACACCCTGAGGCATTTGTTCAGACACTTTCAAGCTGTGTTTGAGTCTTTGGGTGTGGGACTTTAAACTTCAGTGAGCCTAATAAGGATAAAACTCACTTCTAGCCATTTCTCTAACACTGAGCTAATTGTAAAAGACACTTGACCAATATGTGTTAGAGCCTTTGAGTTTTACTTGGTTATTTTAGGTGTTGGACATCAAAAAGTGCAGCCCCTGAGGATTGAACCCTAAATTTCAAATCCGAGATTTCAAAACTTAAGAGTGGCCCTCCTGAGCTATTTGACCGAGCACAGCTGAACTTAATTTCTGGGAGCTCTGGACTCTTTCCTTTGGAACTCAAAATTTAGTGAGCGTCACAGTGATCATACCCTTGACCTAAAAATTTCTCAATACTGCTTTGACTCCTTGAGCCATTTGAGCAGTGTTTCTCAGACTTTTTGTGTCCATCCTTTGAAGTCGGACTTCAAAATTCACCAGGTTAACGGAAGCTTGAACCCAAAAGCTCCAAGGTTCAAAACAGTCCTCTAAGACCCCGAGCCAGTTGGTCAGACACTTCTGAACTGTACAACTTAGAGTCTTTAAGTGTTCGTTTGGGTGTTGGTCTTCAAAATTCAATGAGTCTCATAAAAACTGAACCTCGGGACTTCCAAGCAGTCCTCTAGAATTTTTAGGCTATTTAGTTAAGGACTGTTTGACTTTTCTTTACAGCTTTTTACTCCTTACTTTAAGTCCTGTCCAAAGGAAAAGTTTGGACCACCTTTGGCAGGTCACGGTAGACAAGCTGAAAGGCATCTGAGTAATAGGACTATTCAGAAGTTCTGAGGTTGGGGGCTTGAGCCTTTTGATCTCCACAGAGATAGAAGCAGGGGGTTATGTCATGGAATACCGTGAGTGGCTATTATTTTGCTGCGACATAGAGGTGGATGAGTTGTGTATGCGTATATATAGCTATGTGTAATTTTACTATATATAGTGCACCCTCGCTGCCCATGCAGGCACACATGGACACAGATTTCTTAAAATTCCCTATCATGTTCTAGGCAGAGGATAAAAGGATCATATGTTTCCATGTTTCCACTAAGTGTGATCCATCCATCAGTGTGATGCATCACAGGTGAGGGGGGTTATTATTTACCTCTAATCCAAATCATCAAAAAATCTCAACATTTCACCACAGAGAAAATGGTATGTGTTCTATATCACAACCATCTCCCCTCACACACCCCAAGCCCAAACTATTATTTCCAGAAACTTTGTAGTCTGCGCCAGGTCCACATCTGCCCCCAAATTCTTCCCAGATCAGATGGGAAACAGCTGCACTGCTGACCCAAAATACTGGAGCAACACTTTCTCAGTACAGGAATTACCATTTGACGTCTATTACAAAGCAGTCCCGATCACTGTAGCACAAAACGGGTGAGTGGAGATTGCGTGAACTAAATATTCTACAAAATATCCATGTGATCCATTTGTTTAAAGTTGCAACCCTGGTATTGGAAATTTTCTCAGGTCATAAAACAATAATATAATTATCCTTTATTAAGATTTGTACCCCACTAATTTGTAGTTATAATGCATATTCAGCATTATTGTTCTCGTATCCACATCCAAATATGAGAGCACAAGTCTTTTGGTGGACTGTCGAGTTTAGGCAGAAGCCACAAATTTGGACTCACCATGGCTGTACAAGAGTGAAGACTGAGGAGCAGAAACGAGGCAAAGGTCAAGCTCAGGTTCATGGCTGAGAGATCCAGTGGCCTGCAAGAAGAAACTGACAGAATTTCCTGCAGGAGGAAAACACTGGGCTAAATCACTCTGATCTCGCAATCAGATTTGTGTTGCTGTCTCTGTGGAGCTTACAGTATACGAGACTGAAAAAGAAAAATCATACCTCTTTGTATCTCTTTCTAGCAGCATCATCCCTCTACCTTTACATTTCTTGATATCAATTACATTTGAAATGGTGCTGAAGGACTATCATTTTACAGTAATCGAGCTCCGTTAATAGATGCATTTTTTTCTTCATTTTTCTTTCTTTTCTTCTGTGGTGTCATTTACCAACTATTACTCTATTTCCAGTCATTCCCATAATGTAGCAGGAAACAATGTGCCTCATTGAGTCTCAGGAAAAAAATAATTTTTCACCACAGAGGAAACAGAGGGTTGAATTACATAGAGAGGACATTCCACTTTCAGTTGACGAAATTGTTGCAGTCTGACAAGTCCTTTTTCTATCCCCCTGTCTGCTTGAAAAAAAACCAAAAAAACATCTTACCAAAGCCTCTGTCACTCCTTTGCTCTGTTGTTATTCCCTCGTTCTCCCTCTTGCCTTGTCTCCAGATACCCTTTTCTCTCTGCCTCACGGGCTCCTGTGAGGGTGTATTCTTCTTTTCAGCCCCCTTCAGCAGTCTGCACTTTTTTATTTCATTTGAGCCATCTATTTTTAAATTTTTGTCTTATCTAACCCCTCCTCTCTCTTCCCCTCACATTAGCTCCCTGTTGATTGCAGCTGAGTGCACAGGTATCTGAGGTGTTAGTTTAAGACAGTTGAGATGGAATATGCGGGGGGGGGGTACAGGAGAGCTGTACCTACTGAGAGAGAAAGAGGATGAGTTTTTTTGGGAAGTGGGGTGGTTTTCATTGAAGTTGGCACTTGTCCACAGATTTACAAGCCAGAGAGAACATATTCGTTCTTACATTCATGTCTCTTTTTATTTCAGACACACACATACGCAAACAAACACACACCCAAAGAGAGGAGAATAAATGAATGTAGTAGTAGGACACCTCTGAAAATATGAACTGTCAAAGGCAATAATATGGAAAAGGCTGCTCTCTAGTGGTTATGGAGGCCAATAACAGTTTCACTGCATGGCTACTACAAATACAGTAGGCCCACAGGTGAAATCACAAAATGTACCCATACTGGGATTATACCTCGCACATTACTTTTGTACAGTTGCATTTGCACGTTTTTCTTTTCACTTACTGTGTATTTACTACTATCACTATTTTATAGTAGTTTTGTAATAGTTTTGACTTTTCTACTTATTTACTCATTTTTCCTAACTGAGTATTGAGCAGTTGCACCAAAACTATTTCCCCGAGGGGATCATTAAAGTTTTTCTGGTTCTTATTCTGTTTGTTAAAGCTCTGTTTGTTGTGATTTAGGGTAACTTAGACAAGGCTGGACTGCCAACTGTGCGGAGCGAGCAACTGCCTCAGGGCCACTGACCCTTATGGGCCCTGAAGGACCCATAGTCAGTGTACATTGGATGGTTTGTGAAAATCTGCCTGATTGCAAAAAAAAAAAAAACATCTTACAAACTTTCCAAATATGATAAAAATATCAGCCTCAAGGCAAATCCTGCTTTATCACCTGCCTTGATTGCTTTACTTACCCTACTAATTTAGATAAATATTTACTTGTGTAGAAATGACCACAAACAGGGGCTCAGTAGAGGCCAAGAACATTTTTTTCCAGGAGGCCAGCTTTGGGTACAGCTTTGGCTTTGCAAATTGCAGTTTGTAAATGGATTGTGGTCCAGATGCCCTGTATCCCTTTTTCAGAAGTGGTCAAACAGTCCATTTGAGGGGTCTCCCTAATGAATTAAATCAGCTAGCTTGAAAGACAAGTATAGAGTCCTATTGGAGGAAGATTTTCCGTAACTTGGCAACACAAAAGTTGCTCTTATCAATGGCTTATTATTGATCGGTAAACTAGCATTAGTAGATGATTTATTAACCATTAAAAAAGCCATAGATCATGGACGGATTATGACAAAACGGGCCCCTGGGGACAGACATGTAAAATCCCTCCAGCTCCTACGTACTGCAGGAGCAAGGCGGTCAGGCTGAAAGAGACACAAAACTACCACAAACCACACAGCTGTTTTGTCTGTGGTTGTTTTGTGTCTCTTTTAAGGCATTTTGTGTTTTTTTAATGGTAATTTAGCATATCTTTGTAGTTGTATTGTTTCTCTTCCTGGTTGTTTTCCATCTGCTTGTGGTTGTTTTGTGCATCTCTTTGTGGACATTTTGTGTCTCTGCAGATGTTTCGTTTCTCTCTGTGCTCAATTTGCATTGCTCTGAAGATGTGTTGAGTCCCTTTGTGGTGGTTTTACATCATTTGCCTCTCTTTGTAGTTTAGTCTCTCCTGTTGGTCGTTTTTACATCTGTGTGATCGTTTGGCATCCCTTCGTGCTTGTTTTGTGACTCATTTTGGTCGTTTTGTGTCTCTTTCTGGGATATTTTGTAGGTGAAGACCAGGGGCCCTGGGCCTGTGGTTTATAAACTTTATAATTTATAAACCCTTTATAGATGTTGCCTGATCAGAAAGAGGCACCCAACTTTCTACCACTGGTTAAAACTAAACATTAAGTTAATAACAATAACTCCATACCCATAGTGAAAACTCAGAAAAACTAAATGAAATGATACTAATCATGCGGACAACATCCAACATCCAACATCCAAACACAGTACACAGATGTAGGCAAATAGAGATTAACGAGATTAACGAGATTAACGAGATTAATGTGACTCTTTGAGACCCAGGTGACATCTCTACGCTCCGCCCAGCTGGACGCGAGAGGAGGCGGGGGGGGGTCGGAGTGATAAACCGGCCTGGGAAGTCAGTCTGTGCCGTGTGGCGTTCTTCCGTGGACGGTGTGTTGACAAGTGAAGGTTTTTGTTTTCTGTATGAGGATTTCCAAGTCTCGTACGTTGCCGGACCCGTGGCTACGTTCGCTCGTCGCGTTACGAACCGTCTTTTTTTTTTTTTTTTTTTTTTTAGTCGACAACCCGCGGCACCGTCGGTTGGTCGGTGTTGACCCTGTGGCGGTGCGTAACCAACGGCTCGGTGGTACGGTCGCCGCCGGGAGAGCTATTCAAACTGGAAACACTTCGCGGAGAAGCGAAAAAAAAAATTCCCCGGCCTTTGCATGTCTACTTTCGGGTCGGCTCGTCCTAAGTGTCCGGGACCCGGCGAAGAGCGGAGCCGATGTTTGACCTCAGAAGCCCGGGGCTTTTCACCGAACTTGCGTGCTGACTCCCGGCTATGGGCTAGCTACAACTTCTCCAGCGCGCCTCAGTGTCCACAGCGTGCGAGAGTTAACCCGAGAGCGAGGGACTTAAACTGACGCTGCCTCCGCTTTACAACATGCCGCTATTTTACAAGACAACGGACGAGTGGACCCCTCGCTGCCCCACCGTTGAGGCCACAGACGTGCTTTTAGCGGCGTGATTCTGGTAAGTGTTGTCCTATTGCACACGTAGCAGGTCACATTAGCCCTGTTATAAGAATGGTGAGGAACAAGGATGAAAACAGTTGAACTGTGTCAGCAACACTGGCCTCTATTAAATCTCTTTCTGACTGGGCATGTGTGTGGCTACAGAATAAGGTAGCCCCACATATCTTTTTTTCCCCCATAGTATCCTGAGAGTATAATGAAGTATAAATAAGACTATCTGCCCCGAACGAGCTTTTGATGCCCACTGAAGCAGAAGAAAAAACCATGTTTTCTAACGTCACAACACCCCCAGGCCCCCCCACCCCCAACAGTCATAACACACCCTGAAAGACCCACTGTACCATGAATGATGAAGGCCGGGCCTTTACGTAATAAGCCACTATACAAAGTTACTAATTACATAACAGCAGCTGTGCAACAGTGATCTCACAGTATAGATGAAGGTAAGTGATAAAATGCATTGCAGCTTGGCAAGTGTCTCGCCATGTCACACAGTATCCCCGTGTGGCTCAGTGGTCTAATACCTGAAGTGAACTCAGCCTTGCCTGAGATACACCACTGGGATGTTGGTTCCTCATGCACATGTCTGGATTAAAGGGTAACTAAAGATGGCTCACGCGCCCTCATGCTCCACTCGAGTCATAAAGTTAGACCCAGCAGACGGGGAATTCACATTCAACCCGGGGTTTTTATACCATGCAGTGCTGCCTCACACGTTCATAGCTCTATAACACAGCTGAGGTTGCTGCCAGTCAAGTTCGTAACTCTGCGTGCGTGTGCGTGTGTGTGTGTGTGTGTGTGTGTGTACCGTTTTAGGCTATGATCCATTACAGCCCAGACAGTGCAAAGCGCCATGGCATCAGCGCGCCAGTACACATTAGGATAAGGCATGACTGATTGCCCTTGGTGTAAGAGAGATGGACACTCCTCTGCTATCCCAGTGTTTGGGTGCGGTTGCATTTACACACACACACACACACACACACATAAATCTATGTGTGTGTTCCTCGGGCACCTGTTGGCAAGGGTCCTGGAGCGCCACCTTGGCTGAGGGTGTGTTTACAGTCGGATTCCCCCCAACAACAGCTGAATGTCTCCACTGTGCACCTGCCCGCTAAAGACCCCCCCCCCCCCAAAACTGCAGCTCAATATGTAAAGATTTTTCCAGACTGTGTGTGCCCTAACTGTCAGCGTCAGTGTTCTTTGTAACCTAGCTATGCGTGAATATACACATTATACGCATTGCCCTGTACATAGTATTCATTCCAAGTAGCGCCCATGAATTGCAGCCTTGAGGCCAAACAGATAAAATTTTAAAGTGTGCTTGTGTGTGGCTGAAAGGGACTATTAACAGCACAAAGAAGTGTTGAGTCATTTGTAGGACAATGCCAGACAACCCAGACTGAGGGAGTCAGTGTAGAGCAAGGCGAGTGATGAATACCTCTTGAGACTGTCCAACATGAGCGGTTTGCACTCATCCTTCCCACTGTAGGAGTTGTATTCACTGTATATAGTTGTTTTTTTTTCAGATTTCATTTAGTAGAACAAAAAAAGACACGGTGTATCTCTCACTGATTCTTGTTCTTTCCTGTATTTTTTTTTTCTGACCCTAAAGACTATAGTGAGGGATCTAACTGCTGAGTACTTAAAAAGCCCAGAGATGAGGTCATGCAGGATAACACAATGTGGTTACAGTTCTGTGCATGTTTTCACGTGTGTGCTGTGGCGTTGTGCTCAGAGCCTAGCGACTTGATTTGACTTTGACTTTCCTCTGATCCTCTATGCCCTCTTCTCTCTCATCTATCATTAGGGCTAAACTTAGCCGCGCTTATCAGTGAGGTCGTTCCCTCGGTAAGACCACAGATGTTTACAGGCTTTTAATAGCTCAGTGTGTAGTAGAGTGTAGACACAGGATCTCAGATACACTGACACGGGGCGAGAAATTGACAGGCGCTTGGGGCAAAAATGCCCTTCAGGAAATCAGGAAATGCCCTTGGAGTATAGGAGTACTCTTTGCATGTTACATAATTCATATTTTACTTCACCATTGATTCTCATGTGTCTGTGGGATGACTGTGGCACCTTTGACCAGGTGACTGTTTATAGTGCATTTGGGTGAGGAAAGTACATCTGAAAACAACTGAAGATGTAACCTGATGTAACGGAAAAATTTTAAAAGCAGTGATTTAAAAAAAAAAAAAAAAAGAAGAATGAAAGATGGTAAAGATGACATGGTTGCAGACAGTTGGGCAAAAAAGCAAATTTCTCTCTGGCAAGCCCTGCACCAACGTGTGGAAGGTGATGTGTGAGAGAAAGTCCTTTGACTTGAAACATTAAACTTTTTGCTTCAAAATTTTATCGAGTGATCCATTTACAATTCCCTTATTTGCGGTGTGATATGAGGCACAATTTTTAACTCTTCTATAATATCAGATTTTAGGGTGTATACAGCTGATGTTTTCTATTCTTTACTTTAAGAGAGCAATCATATTATACGGAATGAGTTGGGTCCATGGGAGTGTTTTTGTCAGTGTAAGAGCCCCTCTGTACTTTTGCTCCAAATAGTGTGTTTACACAGGTGTCATTATGAAGGCTGTGCAGGGTGGTAGCAGCAGATTTGTGGCATTATTGGCTTGATGACAGAATTTATTGTCGGGATACAATGAGCAGTTGCTGAAATGTCAGAAAACTGTTTCACCGCAGACATTTTGACTGGCCCTAGCAAGGAAAACACAGATGGCTCAGTTCTAGCAATGACAGTTTGACTGTGAGCCAGCATGCACAATACAAGGACCCTGACACTGAAGCAGCTCAGTCGAAATAATCAAAAGCTTGTACATACCCGTGGTACACCCACATAGGTGTTTTCACTTTGGGTGATTAGTCCTCTCTCCGACCTGTGTGGGCATGTACACAGACTGTGTATGATGGACATCTTCCATCTTCCAGCTCCGCTGAATATCTACCCGAGCAGATGCCTTATTAGCCGTAAGTGTAAAGACCTGCGTGAGTGTGCAGGACCTTTTAAGTAGAAATGAATGAGAGAAAATGATGATTTTTTTTATTTACATTAAGCAGATAAACACTAGCACTTGAGTCACAAATTAATTTCCTATCATTGCTGTCATTATCTTTCTGTTGACTGTACTTTATATGATGTTTGAACTGCATGCTATTCCTACATGGAGAGCAGAAGCGTGGCATACTCAGTATATGCCTCATCAGGTGTCTCTACTTGCCAGCATGTCAGCTGTCATTGTGGCTCATATCTATTAATGTGACAGATATACAGTACTTAGGCTATGTCGCTGTTTCGTGCAGTTACTCTGTGTTTCTTTAGCTTCGGGTAGTGTAACTGCATTGAGCTTGAACCGCACCAGGTCACACGCACACTCTCCTTAAAACCTTTAAGTCTCAGTCAATAATCCCTCAAGGATTTGAGTCATGTGATATTATAGAGTCTTTATGTCCTTAGGATCAGAGATTGGACAATGAATGTGCTGGAGACTGTGTCGTGTGTGAAAGTTTGCTTTCAACTTAAATGCACAAACACTACTAAGTCATTCTCAATTACCATATGTGACCTGCTTCAATTTGCATGCATCTATTCAAAATAGGTGTTTTTCTCAGGCATGATGGCTTGTTTCCAGGGCCCTGGTAATAAAAGGTATCTGAGTGTGTTTGTGCTCTTGTTACTGCAACAGTTTCACTTGGCACATCACCTCTTTTTGGTCCTGAACGGGTCAGCCGATGGTTGCCGCTCCTACACTTCCTTTTCACCCAGGAAACCGTTCACTTGGTACATAGTATTATTTTACATAGGGAATTTCTTGCGACACACCTGTAAAGTTGAAGCTCTGGATCTGATGGCTGAGGTGTTGTGAGACTAGTGTCATTTGACTCATTACTTATGTCCTTGCAAAAACAAATGCTGTCCCAAATGTCAGTCTATGCAGTGACTTGCACAGACATGAAGTTGATATTCAAATTGCTGTGTTTGCATGGCAGGCTTAACTGCAGCATCATCTAACATCACCGCATAATGGATTTCATTGTGTTATCGTGGCTTTCTGTTTTGACAGCAATTTAGACAGCAGGGGTACAGCAGCCACCACCAATGTGTTTTCAGTCAGTTTATCTCAGAGGGCGTCTGAGGCTAATGGAAAGGTTTTCACCGTTGTCGCAGCCACTCTTGGATAGGTTCCCTTCTAGTCTCATCAGTTGACCTAATAGCTCTAAACTGTGTGAAAAACTGGACACAAAGGCATGAACATTAACCACCAACTATGGCCTGATTTGATGTAAGGATTCTTTGTTCTCCCTGGCTTCATGTTAGACTGTTTGCTAGCTTCTGTACAAGAATGTGCTGCCTAAGAAAATAGTAGAGATGGGGGGGAAGCATTTTTTTAAAGAGAGACAGCCTGATAGAGTGAATGGAAAGGAAGGAGGTACAGGAAAAGAGGGAAGTTGGGCACAGAGGAAGTTGACCTAATAGCAGTGTATTGTCCATTCACAGAGGATAAATCCACCAGGAACATGATTAAAAGCTTACTATTTATGGTGTGTGTCTTATTCAGGGTTCATTTCATATTAGGTTAATTCAGGTAGAGTGAACAATCTCTCACCTCTCACGACAGGCATGTGTCATGAGAAGTGAGATAAGGGATGAGTCAGAGCTAACACAGGTTACATCAAAACAAATGTCCATTACCAGCGCAGAGGGTAAGCTGGAGATGTTTCAAATGAACTCACATGTATGTGGGAAGAGAAGCCTTCGATACAGCAGAGAAAGTTATGTCATTGTTCTGGTATCAAGAAAAGCCTGGGTGAAGGCAGACTGCAGCTGAAATGGCCATGTGACCCCAGGTCCTGGTCACTGTGTATATGTTTGTGTGTGTTTGGTTGTGTTTATCAGAAAACATGCTTATAAAGTATTTATGTTTCACCTGAAGGGCTATGATAGCAGTGCTTAATCTTATACTTTTTTGTACTTTTTATGATTGAAAAGGTGAATCTTAAGTTAAATGTGATATTATGCTTCATAAAAATATTGTCGTGCCGTGGTTCGTTTAGTGTTCATGTCCTCATGAAGCTATTTTCATTAAAGCTTTGATGCAGACTATTTTCATAACATGTCTGACATCACACAGACACTTAACAGTGCAATCCTAATAACAGATCCAAAAATATGCTTTCACAACAACGTAACTTACTTCTAGTGTGCTGCATTTCAAATTTGAGGTTTCTCCAGCTTACCAAGTGAAATTTATCTGATGTTTTGCAATAAATTCTGTGCTACAGATGAAGATTTAGTAGAATGATCTCACACACCCACTAGGCCAGTGACCGGATGGAGTACTTTGTGGTCATGTTACACATGCATACACTCTTATTTAGCTAAGGTCGGATCATGCTGCTCGCCAAAAAATATCTGATTTGATACTGTAATCGTGATTGTTGTACTGCAACTTTTGATTGCTTTAATTATTGATAATATGTTGCACTTAATAGATGTCAGGGTGATGTTTTTCACATTTTCTATTTTTGTCCAAACAAGATATTAAATAACTCAAATTAATCAATTTACAGTGATAAAAATCTGGAAAAAAACATGCTGCAAATTGTCACTTTAGTGAAGAGGAAACCAGTTTATTTGTGCCATTTTTGCTTGATGAATGACTGCAAATGATTTACAGTGGGATGAGCCTTGCTGCTTGGAAGCAAGCTAGTGTTTTTGACCTTTGTTGTTGTAATTGTTTTCAAGTGAAGCCACAGTAAGCAATGCATTTATATTTTTATATTTACTTTGGATCAAATTATTCCCAATAATGTAAAATGTCTACTTGTACTTTGAGCTATGAACTTCTGATCCCACTGAGAACCAGCAGCCCACTTTTTAAGGGCCATGCAGTTCTCAGCCACTTTCACCCTGCTTTTGTGGTTTCATCGACCAACACACCAATACTACTTTATATAGCTTCTAAGCCCTGTTCATAAGAAACAATACACCAATGGGAAGTCCAGCTATAACACATTAATAAGCTAAAGACTTGTTTAAATCATCTTTTTGCCCTGTAGGAAAAAAGTCTTATGCAGATTAAAATGTTAGTTTGACTTCAGTTGCTATTCTATCAATGTCTTTTTCACCAGTCTGTAAGCATGGATTTTTTTGCTTATATAGAAAGTGGATGTATTTGCAGCTAAAAACACTGCTTGCTCTGATTTAGCTCCAAAATAAACCATTGCAGTGCGATTCCTACACAAATTGATTAAAAAAACAAATAATGGATTTTATTACAAAAAGGTCGGCCCTCTTGTTTTGGGTAATGGAATGTACATTGCCATATGACTGAGCTAGTTAACAAATGATAATTTTAAAGGGGCACTGCAGTCTTCTCACGGTGTGGTTCAAATGAAGTTCATATATGAGGGAAAAGAAAGTGACATGTCTGTCTAAGCATGCTGTACACATACATGCATACGCTTAAAACCGTGGATAAAGCATGGTGTAAGGAGAAATGTGATTATGGTGATGGGAGTGTGGACATCTGGGCTGCTATAACAGTGAAGGTAATTAGATTTATATAAGTACCAACCTACCAAGACGTCTACCGCTCAGCATCATAACTCAGAAAGAGTGCAGCATCATTGTTCTTATGAGTCTAGGCGGATGATGAAGACTTTTTAAAGGTATTTCTGTCTCGTGAATAATCAATAGTATGACTGATTTTGGTTCAGGGTCTTTTTTGTTGTTGTCTCGGTTCTGTCTCCTAAATTACTGTAGAACCACAAAAAATGTATTTCTTTCCACTATTCAAGGTCATATGGTAGAAAATTTTTTCAGTCTAGAATTAGCTCTCCAAAGGATCTACTTTTAAAAACATCAATATAATGACGTAGATGTAGAACAGCTGATTTTGATTGAAGCACTTGATAGAAGCATTACATGAAAAAATATAAAAGCTTAATTAGTCTTTAGGAACCCTGCGTTTTAGCCTTTAATTCTGTTGCTAATGCAGTGTGGATTGGTCTAGACCCCATGCTGTGATTATCAAGGCGTGTTACATCAAAGACTCTTAAAAACAGGAGATACCGAGGTTATGGCAGTGTTTGTATGGTTTTACTGCTGGCACTTAGAGGAAACGGTTGACTGAGTGGAACCAGTATGCTGTCAAGCATGAAATGAGAATGGGGAAATTGAATTCACACTGAATCTTTAAGAGAACCACAACAAATTGCTCTTCATTGGAGTCACTTTTCATGTGCAGCTGAGGCCTAGGCAGGATCTGTCTTCCTTTATTATCACCTCTGGGGATCCCATGACATTATAGGGCAGCAGTTTGCACACTGAAAATTGCAACCTAAGCTTGTAGATAAATTTTCTTGTGTCGGCAGGATTATGTGGTTTTAGTTTCTAGACTTTGTACCATTGTACCAAATGATCAGACTTTTCCTGCTGCAAATAATCTATTTTGTACCGGAAATTAGTCTTTGTAATGTCTTTCTTTTCTTCCTTTGGTGTATTTTCCCAAAAACATAATTTCGCCTCTCCTCACCCAAGAGGAGGTGGGTGGGGCTCCTGAAAGATGCCCTTTCAAATATCAACGGCACCCTCGAAGGATCCGTTCTCCTCACCCTCACGCCCACCAGCGCACACCATACACGTTGCATTTCACATACACACAGGCACACATGCAAGGAGAGAGAGCCATGCGGCAGACAGATCGACCTCTGAAGACTCTCTTCCTGTTCTTTTGGCTGCTGCCTTACTTTCAGTTTAGATGATGGAGGAAACAAAGTGCAGAGTGACTTGGCTACTTGGTGAAGATCTTATCTCAGTGACTGACTTGGGGATGGAAAAGATTGGACCAATCAACTTTAGTGCACTGAGTTAAGGTAACATGTTGTAATGTACTTTTTATACAAGCAAAAAATCGTGAATCCCACTAAAAGATGGATCTCTGTGATGTTGTCTGTGTCTGTTATTAATGTAGAAGGTTGGCACACCTTATATTTACTCACTGTTTCCTCTGTTGTCATTTGATCTACCATGGTTAGTATACACCATTACCAAAACCACTATGCTGTCTCAGTGGATTATCATCTTTTAGCATCAGTTTAGCTCAGCATAGTATTGCTTACGCTCAATACACATTAGCCCAGTGTCAGTGTTTCTTTCATCCCTGTCTCATTCTATTAGCCTGCTCTAATGGCACTCTGTTAATCTCTTCAGGGAGCGATATGGGCCAGTGCCTCCCTATCCAGATGACTGGCCTACTATTACGCCACTGAGACACTGGACTCTGTCAATATATGTAAATGAGGCTGCAGTTTAGTTGAGACTCGGTAGGAGGTAAGAAAGTCATTTCCACATTGGACTGTCAGGCCTACATATTTTATTTTTAATACTGGATCTGCATGGAGGTTGGTTATCACAAGCCCTTAGATTTGTTTAGAGCCTTTACTGACTGAGACAAGAGTGAAACTGGTTTTTGATAGTGGTTATTTGGTTATGTGTGTGTTTGAGGCGGTCCACTGCCTTTAAAACAAATGTCTTGGTGTCGTACAGCAGAGCCAGCTGGATGAAATAGTAGGCTCTTCAGACATGGGTTATAGGGGGTTATATAACTATTGATCATTGTAACTGATTGGTTCTGCACTATGAAAGACATATTTAGTAAGATAGACAGAAAGATTTAGAAAGAAAGAGGGAGGTACAGAGGACTTCTTCGTTGCAGCTGCCTTCCAAGTCATGCCAAGAACGAACAAGTGCCAGAAGAGAGATTTCATCTTTTCTCGCTCACTCCACAATCCCTGCGGACTTGAATTGCTCAATAAATTTCAAAATTTTTATTCAGAAGACAGAGTGCTTTGCTTGTTCGGTCTGGCGGAGGCTTCTTTTTTTCACGGCATTATTTTACTCCTGCAGTTACAAACACATGTTACACTGTTATTGTGTTTAGGAAGCAATGCAGAAAATGTAACCATAAGCTACATACTGCTCTACACAGGAAAAGGTTAAGCCTCAGCAAAGCTACCACTGTGAAGAAAATAGTTAAAGCCCCTCTGTGTGGATCTTTTGTGATTATAGCATCTTTCAGATTCTTCTAATCGCATAATGATTTTTTTTTGTTTGTTGAACAAAGGGACAGTCCTAAATAAAATGTATTTCTATCTATTTGTTGCTTTCAGCCCTTTCATCTTATAGTTGCTTTCAACCTAACAATATTGATGCTATGTCTTTGTCCTCAGAAAGTAGTTGTAGGAGTTGGTAAATCATGCAAATCCTGATGCATCTAGTCTCATAATCAGTTTAAAAATGATAATGATGGAAGGAAATCTTGACCTTTACTGAAATAAAAATTCATCTCTAACTGTTCTTTTAAACTGAAGTCTTATAACAGTAGCTAACACACGATTACTTTGACCAACTCTACGAGATAGTTGACTTTCAAACTGCACTAAAAGCTTTGGAAAAATATTTAGGAAAATGTATATTAGTAAAACACAGTATGCAACTCATCAACAGCTGGTATAAAAAACTACAAGTGATAGATTCATAGTGCTAATTTATTGTTAAGATTTTTTGTTTTTTCTACTTTTGGATGTTGTATACTCTATTCTTTCTAAAATATTGAAAAAATTGACATTGAAAAAATTGTTGACTTTTGCATGTGAAGGCACTGTAAAAGGAAATACAGAAATGTATATGAATACCATGAAATTCATATCCTCCGTGACCTCCCTTTTGCCATATCCTTCTCTGGGGATTCCACAGTCTGAATAAATTCAAATATAAGCTCCCCTCTTTAATCTTTCAAAATTGAAGGAAAGAGGAAAGATGGATGTAGCCAGACATGCTGTGATGTTGAGAGATAGTGCTGTGGCTTTGTAATGATAGGGATGTATGAGCATTGGGAGATAGGGACAGACCGGCTGTGGGGATAAACAGCAGGATAGGGGATTTACTGTGTGTAGTAGAGCACCTCCATTCATGCGTAGCCCCAGTGACCCAATAGATCATAGCCCTCAGGCTGTCGCATCCTATCTGCATCCATCCTGTTACTCCTGAAGAATGCATCTCTGTAGTGTGTGTACATGTGCGGTTCAAAAGTGAAAGCTTTGCCACAAGAGTAATGAACGACCTTACTCTTGCAGATCTGATTTTTTTTTTTTTTTTTTTTTTTTTTTCAGCCTTCCTCCATCTCTGCCAAGTGCTTTCTGTCTGGCTGTCCTCTGAGTCAGAAATGAAGTAAGGCAAAAAAGCCTCACTGGCAGAGAGACAGAAAGCTCCCATTCCATTTATGACAGAGAGTAAGAAAAGATTTCATCTCACTTTCCTGCTCATTTCAAACACAGGAATTGCTGCTGAGATGCTGAGCTGCAGGTCTAGCAGAAGATCTCTCTGTGGGAAAAGTCTGCCCAGAGTCGTGTCTCTCTGTCTCTCCCATTCGAACTCCATTTAATAATATCTGTCTGTCTCTGTGTCCATTTTCTCTTCTCCTCGTATCCTTTTCACTCCCTCTCCCGCATAGTGTTTACTCTTGCATTGGATGATAATATATGTAAATCTTGGCTGTTAATCTGTTCCATATCACAGACAAAATCGAGAAAATAATGAGGTTTTGGGACATTGAAGTAAAACTCCTTTTTTGCTGTTGACCAATTCTCAGTGCAGTGAAGAATTAAGACCAGAAAGGTAAAATAAACTTATTTATCTAAACTCTCTCCTTAGACCTCCATGTTGAACCAGGTTAAAATGAGACCAAGAGCAATAAGGCTTGTTAGAGGATTTCTCCTGTCATGGCAGTTTACATGTTTGTTCTCCGTGTAAAATTATGTTGTCATTTTATAGAAGTATTATCATAATCCTCACTTTAGTGGGAAGTCAGACTGTGTCTTCCTTTAGTGTTTTCTTTACATTATTCAGCCCCTTCACACTATCAGGGTTTCATATTTTCTTTCCTGTGCAGTGCTGAGTATATTGCAGGCTTTGTACGTGATGTTAGTGGAGCTCTGGGATATTTATTTACCGTACTATACTCTGGGGGGAGGGGCAGGCGTTCAGATATGAGTGTTTGACAGATGGCCTGCACGGGTTACTGCCCTACCTCTGAATATGTGTCAGTCAATGAAGATCTTGTTTATTTGTTTGACTTGTTTAGATGCTGATCAGTATCTTTGTACTAGTATTGGAAATAGGGCTGGGTATCAACCATACTGTGTCTGTAGCATTTAGTAACAGAACCTGTCATTTGGCAAAGAATAACAGATTATATATCATAATTTCTAATACTTTGACAAGATATTTACTGATTCAATTAATCATTTTGTGGAAAAGTGTTAAGCAAACTGTTACATTAAGAATAATTATACACTGATGCACATGGCCTTTTTGTTAAAGTACATTTTTGTAGGAAAATGTGTTTCTACTCAGCAATGTAAGGTAATATAAACAAGATTGTTTTGGCATTGGTACCAACACTTAGTATTGAATGGGCACCAATATTGAAAAATCGATTAAAGACTATACCCAGCTCTAGACCTGACCTGTGATGATGTGACATTAGCAGGTCCTACTGATTTCCCACTAGAAAAAATTTACCGTTTTTGGTGCAATACAGTGGTTCTCAACCAGTTTACCACGGCACCATGTTTTGCTGTAGAGTCCACTGAGATGAAATCATTAAATGTAGAAAAGGTCATTGTTAAATCAGTGGGCCATGCGTATTTCTCTCATTATTTCCTGTCAAATAATTACATTTGCTTCGTGGACAGAGATCTTCCAGTGGCTCAGTGATGAGTGAGATGACCCAGATGAATGAACATTTGCCACAGCAGTGTGTCGATTTGCTGCTATGTACTAGTAATATGTCACTCTGGATATGAATGAAACATGAGAGGACCTGGGGCTATTGACAGTAGCGAAAACCTCTAATCTAATTGCTACCCATTGAACACATAGAAACACACAGTGACCACCCCGTCCCTGGTGCAAAGAGGATTTGGTTGCCCTGCTTGCACATGCTGACCTGATTTTGTGTGCCTGTAACTGTGTGTTTTTGTGTGTATACCCATGTGTGTTTATGAAGCAGATTAGGATGGTGGCATGGCCAGACATGGAGAGTGGTGAGTGTGTTTCTTTGATTGTAGACACGTGTGTCTGTGCATGGGAATGTGGGGCAGCATGGTACGGGTTTTTTTCCTCTAGAATAGAAGGACCCACATTATAACACAATACCCCTCCCCCAACCCTTCAAAAATTGAGTGGATTAGATTATTGCTCCAGTATCTGCTTTTGTGCCTTTATGTTAGTTTGTCAAAGGATCCACTCATATGGATGTAAGTGCTTGATCTACTGTGGAGCAACAATACAGCAGGCATTTCTTAAAAGTTAATTAGTAGCCGTGAATATTAATATTATTTGATGCAACAATGGGTTAGTTTTTAGTAACTGCTTTGCCTCCTCATGCAGATGGGTTTACTTTCTGCTTACTGCACCAGCCATCTGGATCTTAACAACTTCATATTCATAATCTTCCAGTACTAGCCAGATGGATGTAACACGCAGGTGCACCACTGACACATGTACACTTGTCACATGGCTGATTGGAATTAAATGAATCTAACAATGAGTGAAAGGAAACGGCCCTGTGTTCTCCCTTCATTGGCTTTACACGGTGTACATCCTCCATTCACTATTCAAAGTATTCTGGCCACTTTCCCAGTACTGGTTTCCCCTTTCCCCCCAGGCGTTGTCTGTCCATTTGCCCATTCTTTTGTTGGCCAGGCGTGTTGGCGCCATATCCTCCAAACCCGTAGCCAGCTACAGGTTATTTCATGAGAGAAACCTTTAAAAAAAAAAAAAACAGAAAATCTCATTTGAAAACATTAAAGCTCATTACTCTATTAACTTCTAATTAATAATGTTCTGTTTGTTCCTTTAATTTATCCTTTAATATAAGGGGCTAATGTGTGTATTATGGATTTTAAACAGATTAAAACAGATCGTAACAAGTAGGGCTGGCTCTAGCCATTTATTATTGTAAATAAAAGACTGTTTTTGTTGATAATGTTGTTACTGTCACCATGCTTAATAAAATTATGTTAGTTGCATTCTTGCGGCGCCCAACTGACATTCTGCACCCTAGGCAACCGCCTATGTTGCCTCTGCCAGGAGCCGGCCATGATAACAAGTGCACAATTCTGTTTGCTGCACTAGATTTAGTTTTGTAAGTTTTTGCTGTTTGTTCTGAATAGAGTCAAAAGTACTTACATCAGGTTTAGCATGACTGATTTGAAATTTGTAGCTATTAAGTCATGTACCAGTTGCATAAAGACAGAGACCCATTTAGCCTTCATGTCACACATGTAGTCATGTGAAAGCATCAAGACAGACTTCACGTGACAAAGTCACAAGTCACCCTCTAAGCCTGCCAGATTAATCCCTGATGCTCCTCACAGTCAACAATCTTTGAAAAGGAGACCGACATGTTACCACTACAACAGGTGGACAGAAACGACCCTTAGTATTAATGTTAATATTACCTTTTTCCATTTCAGATAATCTTAATATCATTAATGATGAGGACATGCGTTCTTACACACACACTTTAGCTCTCACATAACCTGTAAAAGGAATTTCCATATTAGTGTTTTTTGATATTGCTGACAGGAAAAAAAATCACTGTACTACAGTATATTAACCACTCAAAGGTTAGTATTAGTGTCATGTAGAAAAAGGATTAGAGAATGTACAGTACAGTAGGACAGCACAGCGGAGTTTGGACAAACAGTAACAGTAGTTATGAAAATGATACATACAGTCCAATAAACTATTTTATTGTAAAGAGTGATTCAGAAATTTTGCCATTGTATTTAAACATAAAGTGAAGGCTGGATAACTGTTCTGGACAGAGTTTGACAATGGTAAGACACGATACTGGTTTGAGTTGTTTTATTTGACATCTCCAACTTTAGCTAGTTTTAGAAAAGGTACACAATGTGGCAGTTGTTAGCATTAATGACTTTAAAGGACTGAATCAGCCTATAAAGTTGCTTGTCCGTGCCCCCGATTCAAATCATGTACACTTAAATCTAATCATCTCTTATTCGTTCTTTCTGTTTATTCTTTCCCCAGTTGTGTGTGATTCTATGCTCCTCCATGCCTTTGTCGGCATCTAATGGAAGAAAAAGCACTGATCAGGTCCACCATGGTATCCAGACTGCCTAAATTCGGTGGACGCTCCTCAGCTGTTGGCGCTAGCCCCTTGTCCAATGGTTCAACCCAGTCAACCACCACTACCCAGGATGGCAAGACCACTCCCCCAGGAACACGCCCAAATGGTGTTATCCGTGCCTCTCCTTTTACCCTAAAATGGAAGAGAGATGAGGGGCTGACCCTCTCTAGCCCCACCACATCCACCAGCCCTGGGGACGGAGATGAAGACAAGGCTCAGACACAGCTTCCCCCATTGGTAAAGGAGATAAAGAATGGGTCTCCAGGGACGCCTAAGATACGGAGGTCAGGTACTTTGATGGTTGCCGTCTCTAGCCCCAAGGCCATCCCTAAGCAATGCTCGAAGATGAGTCCCAAAGTAGGGACCAAGCTAGGCCAAAGCCCACTGAATGGAGGTACTAAAATGGGCCATAATGAGTCCAGCATTCCTCCTCGAACAGGGTCAGATTCCCGCCTTGTTCGGCCAAGGTTAGGCTCCAGCTCTCCCAGAAGCAGCTCTCAAGACAGCCTGTCCCAGTCCAGTGACAGCCTGAAGACCTTGGCACTGGACAACATGGTGCGTTCAAATAGCTTCACTCACTTCAAACAGATTCCCTCCCCCACAAGCCAGCCTATGACACGGTCCTTCTCCTTTAACCGGGCTGTGGAGCTAGCCAAGCCCCTGGCCAACACTCAGCTCCGGCCTCCTCGGAGTACTTTCCTCAAACCCCCTCAGCTGAGCAATGGAAGATTGGGTTTAGGACTTGGAGCCCTGAATGGCAGCCTGGGAGGTTCAGGAGGTCTAGGTGGAGGACTTGGAGGACTTCAGTACAGCAGAACTCCTCCAGCTGCCTCCTCTTTGCCTACTGCTTCAATCCCTCCAGCACCCACTACCCCCAGTACTCTAAAGAAGCCTCTGCTTCCCAGTTGTGTGCTGACCAAGTCATTGGGCAGCAATGGGGGGTCTTTGGGCCACAGGCTGGCTCGACCTGGGCAGGCCAGGCAGCAGAAACCTCTTTTTCCAGGTAGGGTCAAGGGGGATATAAGATCTTCAGCTGCCCCTGAGTGTGGAGAGCTGTTAGGCATAGCAATAGACATTGAGCCGACTGGTGAGGCTGAAAAAGCAGACTCTCAAAGTGATGATGATGGAAACTCTGGAGATGGAGGAGGAAAAGGAAGCGGAAGTGGTGTGCTCAGGCACAGCTTTGGCCAGGCAGCAGGCGAGACTCTGGAGGACATGTCCCTATCATCTGCCTCATCTCTAGACAGAGGTGAAACCAGTGAGGAGTTTTTAGATGACTTTGACAGTGTGGGAGATGTTCTCAGTGATGGGATTATGCCTGACAACAGGAAAACTGGGGGCACTACCCAAACCTGCCTTCACAGCTTTCTCAATGAGACCATTGACTGGGACACTATAGATCTGGCAGGTAAATAAAGTGAATTGAAAGTAAATTCAACTAAATTTTTATGTTACATTTATGCCAGTTGTTCAGCCCTGAGTTTATATATCTTCTGCAGGAAATAAGGAAGAAAGCCCAATGCAGGACTCCCAGGGACCACTGGTGTTGTCTCCAGAGCGAGGTGATGTCCCCCAGGCTTCATCTGTGGAGCTGTCGCCCTCCAACAGCTCTGGTGGAACTTACATGTGGGATGAGGAGGGTCTTGAGCCCATTGGGGGGCCTGGGACTCATCCATTAGACAGCTATGATGATTCAGAGCTCAACAGCATGGTGAGTCCCAGTTTCCAGCTTTTGACAAAAATGTGTACAATTAATTAGTTAGCTTAGTTAGCTTTTGTCAATTCTAAAATCTGGTCTTTTTAAAAAACAATTTTGTGATTAGTCCCAAGTTTTCACAATTCTGGTTTGGCTTTCAGAGAAAAGAAAACTAGAAGAAAAGGAGTAAACATCAATTCAATAAAATTCCTCAACCAAACACACTGATATAAACTAAATATGATACTAGCTTATTCAATTTGGAGTCTGAAAGAATGTTTTTTTTTTTTTTTAATGAAAAATAAGTGTTAACATTGATAAATATTCTTTTGGGTTCATTGAGAAGTGGAGTAGATTTTTAAGGGGGAGAGAGGTTCGGAAGAAATGTAAAGGTTGTGAAACCTTAAGAGTGACCTCATGCACATTATACAAATGGACTTCTCCTAACATTACCATGGGTATTAAAGACAGTAGACTTCAACCATCAAATGCACAGTCAAAAGACCTTTAAATGCCACTGCCACACAACTTGAAGGTCAATAATATATATTTTTAAAATCAAAATATACTTAATCCTGAATTACATTGCATGTATTTAACAGAAAATCCCCATAATACTTGTGGGGAAACTTATAACATTCCTGTGGGCATACATACGGTGTGTTTGTAGTCTATAGATATCATGGGTGTAATAAACCCACTGTTAAATGTGTTATGTGATTTAACACGCTTGATTAGTTGATTAGTTGAACCTTGATTAGTAATTGTTTCATTAGAAGTTCTCAACTTTTTTTAGAGTTAATGCATCCAAGTTACATGCCATGTGCATTAACAGTGTCAGTGTGTAGCTACCAATCGGAAAGAATTGGTATGTTTGGAAAGTAGGTACGAATGCATCGCACTGCATTTTGACATAAAGAAAGAGAACACTCAATAATGAAAAATAATATAGCACAATAGGGGGTTGACTTTACTAATCTAATATATTTGGAGGCCATTACCAAGGACATATGCTCTGCTTGTAGGCTTTAGGTTAGTCTCCTGGTTACAACTTGAGGTCTTCTTAGCATGACACACTGTACTTGTCTTGGTCCATTAATCAGTTTCACTTTTCAATAATTCCTCCTTCATTTTATAATTTGGGATTAAATGGGCAGAACAAAGGCTGAGAAGGAAAACAAAATTGTCTAGAGTTTTCTGCCAGCTTTCACCACCAGTTTCATGCCAACATCTCTCTCTCCCTGAGAGGAATGCTGACCTGGCCACCGACTGTGTTTTAACAGCATCGCTGGCCTTGCTTTGGCTCTCTGTATTCCTGTACCATGGCACTTGATCTCAGGAATGCAATAAAGAGCTTAAAATGACCTGGATTAGAAATCATATAATAAGCTTTGTGTGTTTACTACTTTTACCATGTGATGCTGACACAAACTTCAAGTTGCTGAAAATGTATTGTGTTTATCTTTAAAATAATGGATTTATAGCAACTACCAAATCATTACGAAAAGGAGGAGAGACAAGTGTGTGTGTGTGTCTGTGTGCTGTGTGTATGTTCTATTTGTACGTGTTCACTGCTGCTGTCAGTACAGGCACACATGCTTTAGCCATATGTATCTGATTAAGATTCATTCAGCATGTCTCAAGGAGTGTGTGTGTGTTTGTGTGTGTGTATGTGTGTCCATGTCTGTGTAGTAGATTAGTTGAAATGTCATCATGTGGGAGATTTGTTTGACTTTTGAAAAGGCAAAGTCTTATTGAAATTCCATAATAGCACCTGGATAGACTGACTCAGACCACAGCTTGTGTATTTTGCCATCTTGTGCCCCCCCTAAATCTACATACTGTACTGTACATGTGTACAACATACAACAAAACAAATGCTGTTTAAATGTTTATAGAATTACATCAATATATAGACCAGTCAAATACTGATTAGAGAATTTGAATCAGTCCTTGAAGAAGTGCATTCTACTAATTGTGCCATACAGGATCACAAAAAGATCAGTAGTACGAGATGCTCTTCACACGAATTGCCTGCACTTCCACAGTAGATTAGGCTATTATTATTGTACATGTTAATATCATGTGCAGTAATTTTGAAATGAAAATAATGGCGCAAAAAGCCTGTATAGAAGTTGGATTGGAGAGATCTAAAGTGAAAATCCAATTCAGTTCTGTTCTACCAGAATAAAAAAGCCACAGGGTTACTAGTTTGTGTTTAGCTGGAGGATGTGTTTCCCCTGTGAGTGTGACTGAAGGCTGTTATTGCATCACTGGCAGCCATTATTCCCACCCTTGGCCAATGCAACAAAACCCACCACCACTGTGGAGAAATGACCGCATGCATGTTTGCAGCTTGTGTGTAAGCTTTCTATGAAACATGTGAAGAGAAAATCTACTCATGTATGTTGAGTGACTAGCAAAGTAATCTTGATGGTCTTGTCACTCCTCTCAGTATAGCTCAATGGGAGTAGAGCTATACTGAGAGGCAATGACATCTCTTAGTTAGGTACAAATCTCTAGACAGAAAAGGGAATGGTACTAGTCCTTGCTCTAAGAGAGTCGAAGGTCTGATGGTAGCTGTTGAGTGAGTGGGTGCTAGACAGAAAAAAGACATAAAGAGGAAAAGGGTAGAAACAGAGAGAGAAACCGAGAGAGAGAGAGAGAGACTTAGTGACTAATTGCTGATGTGTGGAGATCAGCTCTATGGGGAATCTCCCTTTGAGATATTCAACTGAGCTGTTTGATTAGAGGAAATGGGCCCCATTACTGTAATTGGGTGCACTGAGCTCTCTCTATCCCACCCCTTTCTGCATTTTTCCTTTCCATCTGTTTGTGTCTCTCTCTCACTCATTCTTCCCTTGTTCACTGAGTAAATAGTTCCTCCCAATGAGGAGAAAAAAAACCGTGAATATAATCCTGTCACAAAGCAGTATATGTTTCCAAAGTGATTAGTAATTCCTGGGGCTTATCCTGCATAAATTCTATGTGGTCTTTCATCTACCAATGTGTATCACAGTTTGTTAGTAGTTGAATGAAGTGCACTTTGCCGCAGGAGTTTGCTTCTTTCTTGGTCTTGTCTCAGAAAGAAAAGCCTTTTGGTCTGAATTAGATGCTGTAGAAAAAGAAATGCAGGGTAATTAGGCCCAATCTTAATGACATATAAAAAGTCAAAGCATTCAATCATGGCTCTAAAAAAAAGATAAAAATTAAAAAAAAACCTCCACTTTGGAAAGAATGCAACTGGTGTTTATAGCATAAATGTAACTGAAACTTGCTATTGTTGTTTCTTGCTGCTATGAGAAAATGGATAAGATATTCAGCTCCCAGCCACACTGCAGTAGCGTGCTCAGTCCACTTGGAGGCACTGTGCATCCTTAATACAACACACTGTAGGTGTGCTTGTTCCTGCTCCTGGTTTGTGTGTCCCAGTATTTTTCTGGCTATATATGGCTCTATCTGCATTTATATGCCTCTGTGCAAAATCAAGGAGTGGGCTACCTGAGCTCATAATAAGATTCCCATCATGCACCATGCAGCGCAGTACAGTACAAGCTTCACAAAATTGGCGTTGTGAAATGGAGGGCCACTTCTCACACTAACTGTTAATTTTTCCCCAGCCTCGGTGCAATTTATCATGCAGTGCAACAGCATCAGTAGATCTGGGTGCTATTTATGTTTAAACAGTTTAAATTTTTTGGACTACTTGAGATTACTTGTTTTATTTTGTCAGGCAACTCACAAGCAATCATAAATGCATGGGATAAAGACAAGAGCTGAAGTTGAATTAGTAGGAGTTTACATGCTGATGCCTTCTGCTACTTATATGGGGGTGGACACAATAATAGAACACCTGTTCAATATAATACCTCTGCAATACATTGAACTTTTTTTGTTGAAACTGTGTGAGAAGGATGAATTTCATGGTGTGGCTATAGTTTTTGTTGTGTTATTGGATTATATCAGCCTGTTAAGTATAGCTAATATTCTGTCATCCCACTGTCTTTGCCCTTCATTACAGGCGTTACCACATATCTGGGACACCTTAGTATAATAATATTGATTACAACATTGCAAACTATGGCCTCATAAATTTCCATTACCAACTTATCTCTACCAGACTCACTATTAACATTCAAACAACCTTGCAATCCATATAGAATGTATTGCACGGTTGTTATATTACATTACTGTCTTCAAGGTTTCATCTTTGCATGAACTCAAACTTTGTGGTGCCATTTAAAAGTATAAGAAACTTTGAGAATTCTCTTAAGTTAGCCAAAATAAATTTTATACCGTAGTAAGTTTTAGGTTGAAGCTGATTCCTTGGGAACTTAAGTTCTGATGATTTCATTAACCATGTATTTTGGAGTTTTTCTCCTTAGAGTAAATGTATTTCCCTTGAAGTTAATACCCAACATCCCTCCTCACATCATGAGACCTTGAATGCAAAATGCCTAAATGTTTACCTTTTCCTTCTTAGTGTATAATTCTCTAAGTTCTTATGCCTCCTTCTGTTCTCTCCCTGTTTTTCAACCAAGTTCCCGGGGGTTCCGCTGCTTCTTATCCCTAATTTATTTATTTTGCCTCTTATTTTAGGCTTTTGTGGAGCCAGGTTGAGACAGGTCATTTCATTAGTGTTTGAATGAGGGGGATGCTTAAGCCTCTTGCCTGCAGAGTGCTCAGCCATTTACGAAACATGCTGCCAGTGAACCGGCTATGCTTTGCATTAATGAGGCTTATAGCTCACCTGCGTTTGCTTGACTTGATTTTAGAATGGCAACTGCAGCCCTTTAAGGTAAACCATGGTTTTGTGTGTACCTCTGTTTGTGCATTTAGTGTTTTCCTCAGAGAACATCGCACACACACAAGACACTGGTTTTTGCTTGTAATAACACTGGTCTGAGTCATTATCAAAATTATAGCCTAGATATATTCAGTATCAGTCATGACATGATTTAGTTTCCAGCCACAATCGTGACCTGAAATTTTACTGCAGATCATCACACCACTGCTTTTTATAACCACCTTGTCCCTCAACTGGCCCTCACATATTGAAAATCTAGAAATGGCTGCTTACTGAGCCCCTGAGGTAGATAAAGGCAGTAACATATCAGCAGATTGGCAAGAAAAAAGCAGAACAGCTTTTACTGACAAGATTGGGTTGTTGGTGAGTAATCACTTTATTGACTATACACTGATCAGCCACAGTTACTGGTTTTAATGTTGTGGCAGATCAGTGTAGATTTTAATGGCAGTGCCATGGTTGGACATAATAGTTACTGTCCACACAGGGCATTTGTCTTACTTAAATGTTTTAGAGCAGAATGAAATGCGAACATTATAACTTTCTGAGCGTAGTCTCAAAATACAGTTTCCTTTTAGATTGAATTTACAAAAATTCATATTCTAAAACATCGATTAAAGTCCTAGAGTGAGCCACTAACTGTGTAAAAAAGGGTTAGAAAAAACGAAGGAAGGTTTAACTTTGTACTTTTTTGTCCAGGGAGAGATATTTTGTTTTGAACTATGTCAAAAAACTTTTCAAGGAAAGTTTCTAATGCATAATACATGTGCTCTCATATAAATGCATTATACCCCTACCTTATAGTCATTGTTTTATTTCAGATCCAGTGAGCTGCAATATTGAGCCAACACAGTAGATAATGGGCCACTGTCCAAATACTTACGGACTGCAGTGTAAATGACATTGCTAAGCAAAAGTCTGCATTTCATTATACTACATTATGTTAGTATTAGTGATATAGAAAGCTTTCAGAAGGTACTATAGCGTAGCGTAGCGTAGATTCATGTATTGCCCATGTAGCCAGCACTGACATTTGAAGCACTTTCAGATGTCTCATTTTCCTGACTCTCTCTCCCTTTCATTTCCAGTTCAACTTGCTCTAGTCTCATTTACATTTCATGCACCCCATGATGTATTCAATTGTGGTGATGTAATTCAGTATCCAGTCTTTCTTGGATATTTGGTCTGTTTTTTTCCTCATGATTTGTAGTAGTTCCAGCTCTGTCCGTTTTGCCTAGGCTTGTGGGAAAGCTAAACCAACTCATCTTTCTAGAGAGAATATTTAGTTCACTACACATCCAAATACAACATATAGATGGAATGAAAAAGAAAGTTTGATAGGAGGGATGGAGAACTATGTATTGTGTTTTAAAATTTTAATCAGATTTGAGCAAAATATGCTTTTGTAATACAAAACTTATTATTTCATCGGAGTTTAGTTTTTTAACTATGAGACCTAAATCATTGCCATACAGTAACTCTCTACAGCTTTTCCCTTTTAGTGTTGTGTTTTTGTTCTCTCTCACTTCTTTCCTTTTTTATCTTTTCCCACAGATAAGAAAAAAGCATTAATTGTAAAGAACAATAAATGCATCAAGCATAAAAATCCCATTACCTCTTTCTCTCAAAAGACAGTCAAGCTGATATTAATGTTGAGTGTTTATTAAATAGTCTGTTTTAATTTCCAAGGTTGGTTTGTATGACTAAGACAATCATGTCAGTGCGCAGGTGGCTGCTTAAACAGGTACAGAATATAGTACACTGTGGCAGAATATAGTACATCTTGAGCACCAAATGTAACGGGAAAGATAAACCTGGGAAAAACATACCGCTGATTTGAGGGTTCTCTTTGCTCTTCTCTGCAGCTGCCATTACTCATTAAACAATTAATGAAAGAATCGCTTAGCATGCCTCCTTCGCACTGCCTCTGTTTCTTTCTCTGAATATTTGACTGTGCAGAGCTTAACCCAACAGAAACAAACTGTTTGTAGAAAGGATACTGCCATGTGTAGCAAAGCTCTGTTTCCTTATCAAATGCTCAGGATAAAATAATCAAAGTTTAAAATTTTAGCATAATAATAAAATAATCTAAAACGAGTAGTGCAATTATGACCCTTTACTTCATTTCTACTCTAAATTGTAGGGCCGCGACTTTCATTCACCTCAACCTAAGAGATGGGGTATTATTTGAGATGGGTTATAATTAGAGACTAGCTCTTATTCCTAATTTCCCCAGCTTTGAAAGTATACTTTATCATATTTTAGTAAGACACAAATGTCCCCCATTAGTTTCACAGTAACAGCCATCCAGCTGCTCAGGGGGCATAATCCATTCCCTTTCTTGAAAGGCTTTTACTGTGAAACATCTCCAAGTGTTGAATTTCATTATCCGTAACTGAACAGTCAGCAAAGTACAATTGACAGGAAATAATAAAGTGATTCATAAAAGTTTTTCTGTTATTAAGAAACAGAAGTATAACAGTATAAACACATTTTTAAAATGATTTATAACATACAGTAAGGGAGCGTATGTGTTTATGAATGTATTTTTCAAACACTATAACTCCTCCTGTGGGCACTCAAAAGTGGAGGCAGGTGTATAAACAGATCACGAATGACAATACAGTAAAATACAGTTCTAATGATATAAAATATATCTTCATATAGAAGTTATAATTGTATAGTTATCTGATAATGTAGTTACCTGCTTATGACTACATAATAGTGTGTTATAAATAGGGAGGACTTAAAATAAGGTGTTACCACCAATTGAAATAATGCTTTAGAAAGACACAACTTGACAAATTTGCCATGTGAGAGATTACCCAGTAGTGCAGGTGATTATTTTGAACTGGTCTTAATTTGTTTAAATTTGTGAGACCTTGCTAGTATTTGAATAGCAGCGAAATCTGACAGTTTGCAGTTTATCATTTTACTGTTATCTATAACAAGCCTTTCCTTATGGACCCTGACTCTTCACTGACAGGATGCCTATTAAAGCCAAAGGTGAAAGAACTGAAAGAAGAGAATACATTAAAGAATCTATATAAAAAGTAATATGTTTGCTTTAATTGAGATTTTCTGGTATTCTGTACTTTTCTTTATGAACCCATACTTTGTTGTCATTCTTCGGATGTTTGGGCTCTCGCCACACATACATTCATCTAATTACACCTAATTATCTTCGCCAATAAGACCAATAAGGCTTTTTATCGTGGTTGTACTAGATTAAGATTATCCCTCATTTTACAAGTCTTACAATGGTTATATTCAGCAATTGACTTTTGTTGAAAAAGTGAATTGGTTCAAGAGCTGCAAATGAGTCAGGTAAATGTATTACAATGACGCGCAGAAATGATTGGGGTAAAAGGGCATATCCTCCTTCAAAACCACTGGCAATTCCCAAAATATAGAGTATAGAGAATTATACTGTTAAGTTAGGGTTCTAATGTTTACAAGAGATACATAATCTATTGTCTACACACACACACACACACACAGCCATAGTAGCGGTGCACATAGATAGTAGCTCAATGTAACGAACCTGCATTTTTTAAAATATAGCATTTGAGCAATTCTTTGGACATTATTTTGGAAAGTATTTGACCTTCACAAAACTAATGATCCTGGAAAAAGATGTTTCGTGTTTGATTTCAACCCCCTTCTCTGACAGAGCAACTCAATTGAAATTTCATTAGAAACTAATGGATGGGTTGAAAGCAGCGACTTATTTTATGTGAAACGAAAGAGAAGAGAAAGACAGAGATGTCTGAGAAGAACAAGTACGGTCAGTCTTAAAACTTCTCCCTGGCACTTATTGATTTTATACTCTTATCTAAAGCTGAAGTTTGTGTGTGTGTGTGTTTTTTTTTAAAGTTGATTGATTGAACCGAAAATGAGCTGCCTATTTTGCCGTTTTGCCTGATTGTGTTCTGTGATGCAAATTTATATTCAAGCCACGAATACCCAAAGTCCAGAGATCCCAAAAAGATACTCCCGAAGAAAGCAATGGGTAGAATTAAGCTTTTGTAATGATCTTTTATTTAACTTTGTGAGTCTGTCGTGCAGACGCCCAGGTCATTTGAGGGTAAACCGTCAAAGTGAGAGAAGTTCAGCCTCAAAACTTTCCCAGTGAATTTGAAGTTTTAATCAGTGTTTGATCCAGCTGTGTTTGTTTGAAGATTCAGCTGATGTTACGTTGGAAGACCTTCCAGTCGGACTCTGAATGTTGCTCATGCCAAAGGGTCTGGACTGATGGAGTATCTCTTGGTATCTAAGATACCATAGATAGAAATTCATATATTGCTACAAGTCATATCATTATACCCCTAGAACAAATACAGCAGCTACAATTGAATTGGCTCAAAGCTACTTTTCAGTTGCATTTTAATGATAGGTCATAATAGTTGTTGCACTCAGTCTAATTCGAGGGTCCACAACTTGTGCAATTCCTGGAATTCATTAATAAACAAAATCATCTTACACTCTTGATGATAGAACGAACATTAACAATTCTCATACTCATCTCAGTAAGAATATGATACAATGGTTGTGTAGTAGAATTGTTGTTCTCTCTCCCTCCAAGGAAGAGGTCAGAGTGCAGGATCACAGAAAAAAACATTCACGTGTTGTAGCAGGTATTGGTTCAACATCTTGCACAGCAACACATACACAGAGCAAAATATCATGTAAATGCACAGGACACACTGAATGTCCCTACAGAACGTTGTTGTTATGTAATTTCAGTAATTAATCTAAGCTCATCCTACAAGCATATGTACGTGTCTCTCATCCTCCATGACCCTTTTCACCCCACACACACACACACACACACACACACACACACACTCACTCACTCACTCACTCACTCACTCACTCACTCACTCACTCACTCACTCACTCACTCACTCACTCACTCACTCACTCACTCACTCACTCATTCCCCTACTGAGAGATGATCCAGATCTTTCAGTGCTCCAAGCTGTTGTGTCCTGCCAGTGTGAAAAGTAATTCCGTCTGGAGCTGTAACAAGGACAGTCAATGAATAAGGAGGGACAGAGAAAGAGAGTAAGTTGTGAATGTTGCTAAAATAAAGAAAAGACAGAAATAATCACTGAACCCTGAGTGGTTCGGTGTTAATTTTATAGAATTAATACTCCACAGGGTACAATGCAGTACTGTAACTATACAGGTATACAGGGTAGCTGTAGTGAGGGTGGTGGAGCAGGATGGCCATTCATCACAGGGATGGTGGTTCAATCCCTGGCTCCTCATGTCCATGTGTTGACAGTGAACTTGAGCAGGACACTGTAACACATACTCCTGATGTGTGCATAGTATGTGGGGAAAAAAATGTAAGTTGCTTGGGACATACTGAGAAGAATGTAACATAGAAAATAGGGATGAAATCTCAGTGTTCCTCACAATACATTACTATCACTAATACATTTCCCACAGTAGCAATGGTATCATGTTACTTGTGATTCTGCAGTATGTTGTGAGCAATCATTTATGATACATCACTCTGTCTGTATCTGTAACTGAAGAAACCATACATTTATTTGCTGCCTTTTGGACAACTGTATAGAAAGCTGTGATAAATTATGGGTAATAATGCACATAGAGTCTAACAAGGTATCTGTGGTGGAGGCTGTTTCAGTGCTATCCTTCTGACAGAAATGCTACGATTTCATTTTAACCACTGCGGCTCTCTGTGTGACGGTGATTGCTTATGCTTTATGGCTTGGAGTTTGACCCACAGGCTTCTTTTAGAGTTGTGTTTTCACTTACACACCTAAGTGTGTAATTTTGTACGGAGCTATGAGTTTTGTCAAACACCTCACAGCGCACATCAGTGCTGTGGCTCGACGAATATAGTGTGGACACTAATGGAGGACTTGCAGCTGCTGCTGTTTTGCTAGTTTTGTTGTTTGGCTGGTGAAGTCTTTTTAACACACACACACACACACACACACACACACACACACACACACACACACACACACACACACACACACACACACACACACACACACACACACACACACACACACACACACACACACACACACACACGGACAGCTGAGAAGTTCCAGAGTTAAAATGTCTGGAGCCATGGAAGGATGTACGTATAAACCAATTTTGATGTATATTGCTAACACTTAACCAGAAATGTGTCAGTGTTGAACAGGCTGTTCCTGAAAAAGAGAGCATCACTCCACCAGAGGAACTACTCTGGTTAAATAAAAGTATCATGATATATTGCTTTATTTAATATTTATTTTGAAATTGTTTTATTCAGAAGGTGGGAGGTTTGAGACATGAGAGTAACAGGGTGGAGGAGAAAACGGAGACAGAAATCTAAGGACACAGGAAGTGAGAGAGGCAGGTTGATTTGTTCATGGACTCTTCCAGCAACAGAGATTACACCCAAGTCACCCAAGTTGGTTGATGGTATTTGGAATACTGCAGAAGTATGTGCTGTTTATTCTAATTCCTTCATTATTCCTTCTTCATTAAGCCTGAAACATTGAGTGCTAGTCAATTATCATGCAACACATGAGATTTTCAATAATGGGTAATTTTATGCTTGTGTCTTCTAGTCAAAGCCCTGTCAATTTAGTTTCACGACGCACTAAATTGCCTTGAAAAATAAAGCTTTGAACTATTGATTCATTCCTTTGCTTTTGGGTATGCTTTGAATTATTCTGTAGACAGCAGTGCAGCAGTCAGACTAACTGCATATTCTGAGGCTGTTTTGAGAACTGTTTTTGTTGGGTTTTCAAAGCGTTCTGTATTATCATTAATAATTGAGTGATATTTTTCCAGAAGCCTGTTTTTTTTTTTTTTTTTTTTCCCGTGGCTTGATTTAGAGAATAAGATTGTCTTCCTCCTGTTGTGCTGTTGATGTGAGAGAATCGTCTGACACAGTAACATAGAAAAAGTCATTGACAGTGGTTCTTAAATTGTCGTTGTTAATTAGGAAAATAGTAAAGAACATGGAATTAAAATAAATAATAAATAAAATGAAAAATGAATGTAAAAATATCATAATTCAAATAAAAACACCGTTCATTATATAAAGTGTTGCATGTCTCTCTGTTCCATATAATAGGGCAGTATTCATGGAATGATTAGACTTTACATTATATTGTAGGGTCGTCCCTGCTATTGTGTCCTATTCCTGTATATTTATGTAGCCACTCAAATTGCACAGTAAAGAATGAATAGGATTACTATATATCAAAGCATAAATTACACCTTGATGTGCTAAAATTTAACAAATTTTAAAAAAGGTTTTTATATCTCATAAAATATGCTGGTGTGTAGCAACAAAAAGCTGCAGTGGTGCTGTTAAAAGACATGGCTAATGCCGGACCAAGGACAGAAAGATCCTGATTTATGTCAAAACAAGATTTACCAGGGGTATGTGAACATCCATTTCTGGCTAATTGGAGGTGATGGAATTAGGTTGATGTACATCCTCGTAAGTTCAAACCGATCACACAAAAAAGGCAAAGACTGCCTCTGTATATTTGTACGCTGTGTGTCTTTTTAAAAAAAAAAAAAAAAAAAAGCTGAATCCACACAGCGTTACACGTTACGTGTATGTGGCCCCCTGATGTTTAGATATTTCTCTCCTAGAAGAGCAAACACGTTTGCCCAGATGCAAAATAATAGAATGACTTTAATGCGCTCATACTGTGCCTATGATATTATCTGATGCAATGAAGTGAACGTTACCTGCGCTTTTTGTGGTTCTCAGGATATCCTGAACAACCTGGACCCTCGGGGAACTGGAGAGTTGGATGATGATGACCTCATGCTAGATGTGGACCTCCCAGAGGATGGCTTGCCTGGTCAGCACACACGCACGCACACAGACACACACATCGACTCACAACACTTTATGTAGTTGCAGTTATCCTGCACAGGATTTTAATTTGTGAGGTTATTCTATGGTCATGACAAATGCTGCAGTTTCATTGGCTGGAGGTTTGCCATTATTTTTGTATAAGTGGACACCTCCAGCAAGCTGTTCTGATCATAATTGTAAATTAATACATTACCAAGGTTTGAGCTTTCTATTTTCAGCAGTATCCTTCTATGGCATCCAATGGCTTGAATAAATTGAATCCTGCCTTGCCTTGTTAGAAGATTTGCCTCTGCTACATTCATTACATTTTTTAATGGACACCTTCTTGTCTATTATGTGCTGTTACTCTTTCTGTATTTTGTTGCTAAAGAACTATTAAATTACAACTTCACTACTGCCACAGAACTGGCTTTGAATGACAGCTTAGCAGCTGACTTGGAGAAGTATTTAGCCAGCTGTCTGCCTCGTTTATGTAAACCGATGCACACACACTTGCGTGTGGTACCAGCACAACAACAGTGCATTTACAGGCTTAGTAGGAACAGCGTTTTCATTTGATTGGCTTGACAACAGCACTATGGCATTAGCATCATTACTTTAATAGCTTACGGTTCACACATTACAACCACTCCCATCTTGATATTGTATCTATTGAAGTCGTTTTTTCTGTCACCCATTTTCACGTTGTAAATGTAATCAAGCACCAATCTCATTAAAATTGAGTAAAATAGCTTCTTTGTTAATGTTTAAGGTAATCAGGTCACATTATTACCATGTGATAAAGGTTTTGATAACTTTATTATGGATTCATCAGTTAGTGTGTATCACATTCTGTATATGAGAGGAGGAAGGGAGAGGGAAAGAAGGGTCGAGGAATATTGACCTCACTTGTCATGAATTATAATGACTTCTAGGAAGTGAATTTTCCCTTGCCAGTCCTGAAGCCAGTCCTCTCAAAGTACCATTCATGGATTATGTATTTATTGCACTAGTTGAATGTGGAATGACAGGCTTGGTGTGTACAAACAAGGTTCCCTTCAGCACCACAAAATACAATGCACAGACCATATATGTAGACCATACACGTGCACGTACAAGCTTACGGATGGCCACAAGCACACGCACCCGTGCACATACAGTATACACACAGTTGCCAGTGTATTAGGTACACATTGCTAAAACTAATGCATGCTAATGCAATAGCCCCGCAGTAAATTCTACCTTCCTAAAGGTGTAATGATCAGATTTTGTTGAGAGTGTTAGAGTGGTGTTGATACAACTTTATGTCCCTTTTGGAGGCTGCAGATTGTGATGCGGTTGAACTGTATTCTCTTGCACTGAGAGGTGTTTCTCATATTTAGTGTACCATCGCTGATATTAACTACAGCCTCCAAGATGACCATAAAGTTGAATCATCTCTCTAAAACAGCTTCAGCAAAAACTGAGCAATGCAACCTTCATGAAGGGAGGATTTATTGCAAGCCTTTTGTATTAGACTCCAATTATTTTTACCTAGATGGAACTAATAAACTTGCAACTGGGCATACATTACTGAGTTAGCTTTATACTCCTGATATCATTCTTCAGTTTGTAAACAGTGATGTCCTGGTTTTTGAGAGAGGGAGAGGAATGTTCACTCCAGAGGAATGTGAATTGAAGTGGTGCCCCTTCCTACTCCTTTTTGGGAAGTGACCATATTTATAGCTCTCTGTGTCATGGCTAGAGCTAGTGTCACGAGACGTAGTGTGAAAGAGAGACGGACCGAAGAGTCCAGTTAGACCCAGCCCACAGGGCAGGCCCCGAGACGTGGGATACGGAAGGGTGTTTCCTCCCTCCTAAAGACACCCTTACTCTGTCACAAAACAGGAAGAGGGGAAGGGTAGAAAAGGAGTAAAAAGAATAAAAAAAAAAAAGGAGAGTAGAAGGGAACTAATGTAGTATTTTCATCCAGCTGTCAGGTCCCTTGATGGCAGAGAGGCCCCAGCCTTTCTCCCTTGTCTGCCTCAGCTGGTGACTTCCTAGCTTTGGACATAAACCAGTCACCTCAGCTGCTCTCTCCACCACCACCACAGTCCTCTCTCCCCTGCTCCAGTTCCTAGGGAGTTCCCAGAAAAACAAGGCTGTCAACAAACACAGAACCAGGCAGTGTGGGAGCTGGGTTGACTTTCTCTCCCTGGCCCTTTAACTGCTCACCAGCTGACTGGACAAGTCATTTCTCTCCACTCTCCGTCTGAGTTTCTCTGTCTTCATGGATTTTTCTTTTCCAGTTGGAATATGTTTCCCACTTTTTAGAGGACTTTTTCTGAGCTGAAAAGGAGGTATTTCCTGGAATGAAACAGTTTAGTATGAAACAGGCTTTCTGCTCCTGTGCTATGTGGTGACACTCGGGGTAAAGTATTGCAACCACAATTGCCGAATTCCTTGAATTGGGTCTTTCAATCTGCCAGTATTTCTTTTGCTCTCTTTTTCTCTTTCTCTTTACCCCCTTTGTCTTTGTCCAAAGACTGTCTGGCATATAGAAAGTCAAGGGTCCTTTTGATTTCCTCGGGGTTGCACTCTGTTAGTTGTCAATTTTGTTGTGGTCATGGTTCATTTCACAGCTATATGCTATTGAGTGTTGCCAATACCTTGTCCTTTTACCTCCTTGAAAATGAAATAGCCTGTCACTGTGTGTGTGAGCGTGTGTTTGCCTTTGATAGTGGAGAGAATAAGATAGATCAGGTCATGATTTGAATGCAGATATTCTAGAATAGAGTATTTGAAATATACACAGCAGTATTCATTACCAAAAGGTATGAAAAATTGACTCATAGTCATGCATTTTGTTTGTTTGTGTGTGTACCTTAGAGCGGTAGTGAAAGAAACAGGTTGAGAAACAGAGAGAAAAACAAATTCCAACCTTTGCATAATACTGATCATCTTCAACCGCAAACACGTACTAGTTTCACTTCAACAAAGTTACTTTAGATGCTTTACTGAATCTTCAAGTCATAACACTGGATTTATAAATTTCAGGTTAGTTAGCACAGTGCATATGCTTGTTTATCTCTAGCTTGCATCCTTTCTGTTTCAGTCATGCACTCAAGTTTATTTACTCTGGCTCACTCTGCTTTAAATTCTTGCTATATAGACGTTGACAGGATGTCCCACATTGAGCGCTCCGAGAGGGCCGGTCGGCAGGGGCAGCGGCATAAACACCACCGCTGGAGTGGACCAGATCGCTTCCACAATGATAGCAGGTTGGTTAGGCTTGAAAGATTAAAAAATGCTGTCAGAAAATAAGTAAAAAGTAGAAGTAGAAAAAGAAAAACACTATCAATCCAGCATCATTCAGTTTTTCTGTCTGTCTGACTCTCTGTGACGGTTTCTCTCTCTGGCTATTTGTCTTTTTCTCAGGGCCCGTGTCTTCCAGCACTATGATGGACTCAAGTCTTCAAGGATTCCTTCACGGCCCGTCCCTTCTGAAGGCAGGCAGCATGGCTACATGGCGATGCTGGATGAACTCACACTCGAACACATGACTCAAGATTGTAGCTCGCTCAAGAACCAGCTGCTTAGGCTCAAAACATTACTACAGGTTCGAACCACGTCTGCAAAATGATATGAATAAACACAAACATGTATGCTTGCATGTGCCCAAACATGCACACCCTTACAAATACAGTACTACAGGACAGCAACACATTCAGTATAAACAGTATTCACAATATTGTAGGTAGGTACATGCGAAAACACACTCAGAACAAACACATATATGTGTTAGTACGCATAAACACCAATCACATGCAGATCATGACACCAATCTAGGCTTTTATTTTGGTCTTATAATTATAAGACCAAAATATTATTATTATTATTATATGATCTCAGCTGCTGCTTTGTATTAGTTTGCTAGAGGGTTAGTTTGATTAATCTTCTAAGGTTTGCCAGGAGTGTACTGCATCACTGTTCTCAGGTGTTCAGCATCGATAAGTATTTGCTGACAGAACTGAACTAAGCTAGTTTTAAGTCTTAATTTGATACTTTTAATACTTTTGGCATTTAAAAGCTTTTAAATGTTTGATTACATTGGTTTAATAAATCCCTGCATCACACAGTGTTGCTGCACTGTACAGAGATACTGTATCTAAAGTAAACAAAGGAAAATGTTAAGACAGATATTTATAGGTAAAGAGATAGGGAAGTCTCTAGTGGTTTTAAATGTACTGTATCAGTCTGACAGCAGCTTTTTTATTAGATGCTCAGCGCTTCCTTCTCTTTGTGTGTACAGTATTCAGAAATTTGTGCATTTGTGCTTTGTTTGCATTTATGTATCAGTGCTTGTGGGAAACTGATCACTGAATAGATCCATCTCTGTCAGTAGGAGAAATCCATTTAGAGGGAAGGAGACAGGTGACAGGGAAGGAGAAGAGAGAAATAAAACATGTCAGCCATAGAAATGTGTAGTTGCATAAAAAATGAACACACTCCTAAAAAACACATAACCCCATCTAGGCAATCGCAGAAATGCACAGACGTACAAGCACACTGCACATTCCGTAAAAAGAAATTACGTTGAATGTCTTGACTCAATTTACCCTCTACAGCATAAAAAGTGATATTTTCATTTACATTTAAATCAAATGTCTCCTTCGGATGTGCTCATTGTCCTCACTGCAATTAGTCGAACACTTTGGCTGTATAGCCGCAAGAGGGAAAATATGTCTTTTGGCCCATTAGTAACTCTGTTCTTAATAGTGTTTTTTTCATTATGATGTGGAACTCAAGACAGCGACTTTAAAATGAGCCTCCAGCTCTGCTGAATCCCAGTAGATCTTGGCTTTATTGTGCTAACAGTCAGACATCCAGCACAACTCTGTCTTATGCATGCTGGTTCAAACTGGATGAGCCTACGTAACCTGAATGAGAAGCAGGTGGAATGTAGTGAGTTTTGGGTAGTTGACTGACAAAATATTTATTAACAACAATTTGATAATGTTCCACAAAATGACAATTTAATGAGTCTTATAATAAGTGAAAACTGAAAAAAACAAAAAACACTTTTCCAACATGACGATTTTTCCATTTCATGTCATTTTGAACTCTTGGCCAGATAAAATATACAATTTCAAGACATAACCTGATATAACCATGGTCTTTTCACCATTTTTGACATTTTATTGAGTACATACTTATTTAAACTATTTGGGAAAATAATCAAAGAATGTAATTAGAGTGTTGCACTGAATATTCTGTTTACACAAGAGGAAATCTAAACCTACTTTGGGAAGTGCAGCAAGTTTCCTTTAAAGTGAGGGTATTTTTTGGGTTAGATGAAACAAATGTATTGTATGTTCAAAAACATACTCAGCAACTCTGCCTCAGGTATCTAACATTGGTGGTTGACACTTCAGGGTCAACACACTATATGTGCTAAAGAGTAAAATTATTCCACCGTAGTGAAATATTGCTCTTGCTGCATGCCTAAGGCATTTCTCATTGATCCAGCTCACTGTGTACTCTGTCTCTGTGTGTTTGCCCATTCTTGTGCATGTTTATGTGTTTTGTTTGTTTCCAGCTTGAGGACACAGACTCTCCAGCAGATGCTCCTGAGGAGATTGAAGACAATACCACTGCATCACAGGTAAGTAACTTTACCTTAGCTTTACAGTGGTTGAGTGATTAGATATGCTGTATGTATATTTTTTTTTATTTTTCCCCATATTCCAACTGAAGTCATCGGCTACGCCTAAAGTAGACTGTATGTGTGTGTGTGTGTTTTCAGTTGGAAGAGCTGATTAGGGAAGTGCAGGTGCTCAGAGAGGAGCTGAGGAGTCGAGACAAGACCATTGCTCAGCTCACACTGCAGTGTCAACAGCTACAACAACAACATCAGCGGGAACAAATGGTGAGTTGGTGTGAACAGGACTAATAAAGTGAAAAGTCTGAAAAGGGGATTGTATACTATATGGGGGAAATATACTTGCAGTGTAACCATTCGGTTCCATAAATACATTGTACCCCTGCCATGTGTTTGGGAAGATGCACTAAAAATTTCGTCTTTTTTGTGTGTGTATGTATGAGAGTTATTTCTGCTGTTGAAGTCTCTTGTTTGTTGTTTTAAAGGTACTAAGTATAGCTTTCTATTGGATATTTGCTCTTAAGGGCTGTTTTCATTGAGCTCAAGTGCAGAGCAAATAGCGTCATTCTCTTTTATGATATGATGCACAGGTTGGAAATGTAGTATATATTTAGAGGAACATTCCATACGAACTGGGAAGTATCTCTCAAAATAGTCATAACTATGGTGACTCTCATCACTGAAGGAAAGTAAAGGATCAAGGCTCATACACTGTGAATGCCAGTGCAACATTTAGACAATCAATACAGGCTCATCTTCAGTTGAACATTGAAGGATCTAGGTGTGTGTTCTTGGAGCATTCACAAACAGGGCTGTACGAAATCCACAGCTTGTGTTTGCTGATTGCTTTCACATAGCTTTCAGGTGCTGCAAGTATGCGGCTTCTCTACTGATAGTTCATCTCCTCGGCACCAGTTCTCTTCACAGATATAAGATAGTTAAGCATGTCTGAGCATAACTACTGCCTTCCATTCAATTTTGTTCATACCAATCCAGGTTTATCAGATCTTACAAAGAAAAAGCGTGAAAAGAAGGAATAGAAAGAACAAGGACGGGAGAAATTTTTTTCTATAAACGTAATCACTCTCTGCTTTGTAGGTCAATTGAAGAAAGAGCGGGACTGATAAAAACATAGTGGATACAAGCAATACATGTCCAGATCCACCGTTCAGCTTTCTAGCGGTCAGTTAGAACACACTGTAGTGCCCTTCATCGTAAGTTGGAGTTCAGTTTTCTGCAGGGTATGTTGCTGGACTCCTACATGCACTCTAGTGCGCGTATTTGCACAGTTACGACTGCCCGCATCCGTTCTGTTCCGCTTTTAGCTGGCTCTATCTTCACCCTAACATTCATTAGTGTCTTGACCAGGCTCCCTTGTTAGCCAAACAGCGGCATGTCTGGCTGACATAATTCAAATCCCCGCTGTACTGAGAAATACCAAAATGTCAAAGCAACGCCTCTCCGCCAGCCTCCCTGCTGCATACTATCCCTCCAATTAGAATTAGCACCAACCCACAGAAGGTCCAGGTCCAGTCCAGTACTATATTGTTGCACCCTCACCCCCAACAATCGAGGGGAGTGAGAAAAAACTAGGACATATTTTCGGATCTGTGCCTGACATTAATGAGTGTAGAGGCTGGAGGAGTAAAGATGTTAGGAGAATAAGAGAGAAGGTGAGAGGGAAACAGAGATATTTACTCTGCTGACTCTGCGCTATGTGGGAACCTGAAGTTAGGTTATAAGGAATGCTGAAAAAGGTATTCTGTTTGTGTTATCATGGCCTCTGATGTCCCTGCAGTACAGGACTGAAAAACGACGAAGGCAAAAAACAAACACATAAGACTTGGATTAGTTTAATGTGCTGACAAACCGTTAATTTTTGGTAGTAACAGAGTCTGTGAAGATTGGCAGTCGTCTAGTTCCTATAATATCTTGAAGTCGAAGGGAAAGGCTACTGGACCTGCTGTTTGTCCTTGAAATTGTTTAAAAGATAATAGTACTGTTGGTAAAGAGTCAGGTAAACAAGGAAATGTGAAGTTTTTTTTGCAGAGAAACTGATGAGAGACAGAAGGGGTGAACAGTTGACTGAACTGAACATAATGGAGTAATGAGAAAACAAAAGAAGAGCTGTGTGTGGCAGGGAGAAAGTCTATTGCAGTATATAGTGTGTGTGTGTGTGTGTGTGTGTGTGTGTGTGTGTGTGTGTGTGTGTGTGTGTGTGTGTGTGTGTGTGTGTGTGTGTGTGTGTGTGTGTGTGTGTGTGTGTGTGTGTGTGTGTGTGTGTTTGGAGGGCTGAGAGGAGAGAAGGGGAGAGAAGGGGAGAGAAAATGAAATAATGGGAAAGAGAAAAGTGGATCTATCAAAGATAAAAAGCTGATTTCTCGGTCCGACTTGACAGAATGGAGTTTTGGATGCTGCTTCCACCACTGCTGAGGCAGACTGCTTATGATTATACGCTCTTCCTGTTTTAACTGCACTGAAGTTTTCACCAAAGCTGGGAAAAACTAGCAATTTCTGTTTGGATTCTGCCAGTCTTTGCAGCCAAGTACATGTTGTGCTGCAATTTATTCACGGTTAAGAGAGAAGATGTGACATTTTGTACCAAATTCTTACTAAGAAGCTTACAAAATGATTGAAAGCACATGATTATTTGCTCTGATATTCGAATTCACTATTGGCTTGAGTTTGAGTTTAAAAAATACTAGTCACATGTATTACATCAGGTAGTCAAACGTGGTTTGTCAGGAAACATATTAAAAAAAATATGTTTAAGGAGGTTATATTGAGTGAACATGTGCTTAGAGTAAATGTCAGTGAGTTTAATTTACTGCAGGATCTTTAAATTACCGTGTAAAGGTAATTCTGGCCTTTAACATCCTGGGCTTCATTTTCCTTGATTTGGCCATCATGCCTGCAAACTCGAGTCAAAACTGTGTGATAATCTGCTGTCTCTCAGTTTTCTTCCACATTCGACCATATCTGAAAAGTGGAGAAAGAGGACATGATATTCCATTTCTCCTGCTTGGAATTATGGATTCTTTTTTGAAATGAAGATATTGTGATTTTTTTTTTTGTCCTGGTGATTGTAACTGACTTAAGTTTTTATTACCTAAGACAATCATGTGGGTGGTTTCCCTGCTATGTATTCTGCTTAGGTTGTACACTTGGACAACTGGTTATGCTAAATGCGAGATATTAAACCCAACAAAGAGTGCAGGTTTTAACTCGCATTATAGTGGATATAGAACTGAATTGGCCCAAGTTAAAAATAAAATAAATGATAAAATATTCTGTTGTTGTGTGATAAGCTTTCTTTGATTCATTCATTCATTCTTGCCCCTGCAGCCTGCTCAAGGACGTCAGGTCAGGTGTCAGTGCCACCACCAGAGGGCTCCCTCTTCACTACGACAGAGCGACAGACAGATGGACAAACGGATGCAGCATCACTATGACAAGGCCACCCAGACATATTGGAGACCACCCAGCCATGCTGTGAGTCTGACAATTTGTAGCACCGATAACAGCACCTGTGGAGAGTGCACTCTTTCAACCTTTGTTCTGCAAAGCACGATTTCTAAAATCTGATACTGGTCAAGCATAAAATGTGTATGGTTCACTTTATTTCAGCAATTATCAAGATGTTACTATTTATCAGCACTTGCCTGGTGCAGCAGTGCACATCATAGCTTAACATTCGCATCAGGATAAGCTGGGGACCAAGTGCACATGTGCAGTATGTTGCTGAGTCGCTCCACTTACAGTGCATCCTGAAAGTATTCAGACCTCTTCACTTCACTCAAATTTGGTTATGTTGCAGTCTTATGCTAAAAAGTTTAAATTCATTGTTTCCCTCATCAATCTACGCTCAACACTCCATGATAACAAAGCGAAAAGAGAATTCTAGAAGTTTTTGCAAATGATTAAAAAGGAAATACTAAAATATCACATTGACATAAGTATTCAGACCCTTTGCTATGACACTTGAAATTTTGCTCAGGTCCATCCCATTTCCCTTTATCATCTTTGAGATGTTTCTACAACTTGATTGGAGTCCACCTGTGGTAAATTCACTCGATTGGACATGATTTGGAAAGGCAGACACCTGTTTATAAAAGGTCTCACAGCTGACGATGCATGTCAGAGCAAAAACCAAGTCATTAGGTCAAAGGAAATACCTGCAGAGCTCAGACACAGGATTGTGTTGAGGAACAGATCTGAGGAAGGCTACAAAAAATTCCTGCTTCATTGAAGATTCCCAAGAGCAAAGTGACCTCCATAATTCATCAATGGAAGAAGTTTGGAACAACCAGTATTATTCCCAGAGCTGGGTGCCTTAACAAACTGAACAATCAGAGGAGAAGGGCCTTGTTAAGAGAGGTGACCAAGAACCAGATGGTCACTCTGGCTGAGTTCCAGGGATCCTGTGTGGAGATGGGAGACACTACGAGAAGGACAGCCATCAGTGCAATACCTCCACCGATGTGTGCTTTATGATAGAGTCGTCTGGCAGAAGCCTCTCCCCAGTGAAAGACGCATGAAACCCGCTTGGAGTGCCAAAAAAGCACCTAAAGGACTCTAACACAAGATTCTCTGGTCTGATGAAACAAAGATTTAACTGTTTGGCCTCAATTTTAAACATTATGTCTGGAGGTAACCAGGTACCGCCCGTCATCTGCCCAATTCCATCCAATGGAGAAGCATGGCGGTGGCAGCATCATGTTGTGGGGATGTTTTTCAGAGGCAGGGACAGGGAGACTGGTCAGGGTTGAGGGAAACCTGAACGGACCAATGTAAAGACATATCTTTAAAAAAAGAGCGCTCAGGACCTAAGACTGGGCTGAAGGTTCACCTTCCAACAGGACAATGACCCTAATCACACAGCCAAGACAACGCAGGAGTGGCTTAGGGACAGCTCTGTGAGTTTCTTTGAGTGGCCGAGCCGGAGCCCTTACCTGAAACCAATCTAACATCTTTGGAGAGACCTGAGATGGCTGTCCACTGACGGTCCCCATCCAGCCTGACAGAGATGGAGAGGATCTACAGAAAAGAAAGGCAGAAAATCCCCAAATTCAGCTGTGGAAAGTTAGCCGTGTCATACCCAAGAAGACTAAAGGCTGTAATCGCTGCCAGAGGCGCTTCAACTAAGTAATGAGTAAAGGGTCTGAATACTTATTTTAATGTAATATTTCAGTTTTTCCTTTTTAATAAATTTTCACTTTGTCATTATGGGGTACTGAGTGTAGATTGATGAGGGGAAAAATTAATTTAAACGATTTTAGCATAAGGCTGCAACATAACAAAATGTGACAAAAGTGAAGCGGTCTGAATCCTTTCTGGATGCGCTGTAATTTCAGCCATTCTGTTTCCTTTTTCTCTGCTGCCTCTCTCCAACTGAATTGTTAGATGACTACATCCTGCCCTCTTTATAGAATACAGTTTATTAGGTTGTCAATGGGCTTGTCACTCGGTCTCACACTCTTAAAACCCAGGTCTCACATTGAACAGGGAGTTGTGAGGCTGGTGTTAATGTTTGAGTGATGAAGAAAGAGAAGATGTACAGTAGGAGGGTGGGAGGAAAAGAGAGAGAGATTCATAGGAGGAAGGAAGCAGACAAAGAGAGAGAGAAAGATGAAAGATTGATTAATAGGTGTTCATTAGTGTTAAGTATCGTGCCACAATAGCATGCTGTGTGGCAGCCAAGTATTGATTCAATAGCAGGAGTGCCAAGAGGCAGGGTGCCTAGTAAACACTCCCCTAATTGACCTGCTTTTAGCTAAGGGTGACACACACACTCACACACAAAGAGGCAGTCTTAAACAGTATAAGGAAATTAAATAAAGAAAAGAATAGAATTTTAAAAAATTATACCAAAAGAGATTTCCAGTGTAATCTTTATTTATTTATTTATTTGTAATAATAAATAATAGAAATGTGGCCCAGCCAGTAGGGTGCCGAACACTGGTGGAAATATTCAGTCAAAAGTATATTTTAATGTACTACACATAAGCTACAGAGGAAAAAACAAAGGACAAAACAAGCAAGCTCAATAACTACAGCAGGTCCCTGCTTACCACAAGAGCATTTGGTTTAACAGTTGCTATGGCAACTATCAAAGCAGGGCTGGCTGTACTTGGTGGGAATCATCTCCATGGTGGGAACATCTGTGACCTGGAGTATCTGGTGTATAATAAGAGACTTAAACACAAAACACAGCAGGATTGAGTTTGTGCTTTTCTCTCTGTTCTTCTGAACGGTCTGGTTTTTAGACATTTCTTTGTTTGCCACCATCCTCCCTTTTCTCTTCCTTTAATCTGCATTACTATGGCGTCACTAGAGCGGAGACTACTTCCTGCACTGTGTTTTGCAGCGTTGTGGGGACTAACACATTATGTTAGTGACATTTAACTTTTCAGAGCCTGCGGTCCCTCGAAAAGGTTAGCTGTGAGTTTTGCTCTGTTTTTTGAAAAGGTAACAAGAAAAGAGAGCACAGAGTAAACAAATGACAGAGAGACGTGGATGTTTCTTTCTCAGTCTTTATTACTTTTAGTTGGTATCAAGGCTCTTGCCATCACCCTGACAGGTTTAGCACCTTCAGCAAAATTGAGTTCACAGTGTTCCTCCTACAGTGCTTCACTTTTACCTGTCGTATTTGTCAAACAACCTTTCAGTGTGCTTATTTTAGTTTTTCCTCTCTGGCTTCGGAGAGACAAGCTAACCCTTGCCATTTCTTAAAAAGATATCCCCCCCGCTCACACATTCATTGAGTCTGACTGTCTTTATTTCACTTTTCAGTACTCCCTTTCCAACACACATGTACAGCATACACACAGATTCATAATGTGACACTTCACTGTTTTTTTCCCTCTTGCTCTCTTCTGTTGATTTTGTTATCCTCTGACAATGAAAGTTCAGCCGTATCAGAGCACTGGAGTAGCTCTTGCCTTCAGATATTTTTTTTGAGAGCTAAGCTGGAAGGATCAGCGAATAATAATTTTGATGTCGAAGGCCAGAAAGTACAATCTTTTTTTAGTTTTAATGCTGATATCAGTTTGCTTTATCACTAGCTCAGAGGGTCAATTGTACACCCTTGTGTCCTTCCAACAACTGGAACATGGATTTTAGGAAAAATCCCGCTGTGTTTTGAATTCACATAAATAGTAAAATAAATGAGTAATTTCATTGGCCTATGTCCCTCTGATATGTGTATTTAAGGACATTTACTTTCTGGTGTAGAAGTCATTATTCATGCAGCATCTTCAAGCAGTTGATATACTCTCCTCAAAAGAGCCGTTCATTCCCATAATTTTTTTTTTAGGAACCAAAACATTGTAGGCTTCTGTTTGCAGGCTGCTTTAAACAATCTAACTGTTTGTGGAGACCAGGGATGTGCTCATCTCCTAACTTCTTCAAAGTTTGTGTGAAGGCCTTGGCAACATATCCTAACCAACTGCTCTGGGCACCAGCTCCGGCAGCTTGGCTTTTTAATCTGCTCACAATCCAATTTTGAGTCCAAAAGCATGCTCAGGAAAAAAAATGTTTCATAATATGGTATGAGTATCTGACTGTCAATGTGCAATGTGCAGAAATACAAAAAAATGCAGAACAAATATTGGACACAGTTGTTGTGGCAAGACGCACATGTATTGTGACATAAGAAACTAACAAAATGTCACTTGTGGAAAAATAATCCTCTTGAAGCAGCAGAAATGTTTTCTGTGCCTCCTCTGCCTTTCGCAAAAAATAAAACATAAGCAGTATTGCTAATTTTTTAGATTTTAGTAGATTTTAGTCATTTCAGATGTAGCACAATAGAAGACTATGCAGCCTTGTGTTTGTGTTTTTAATCTATGTGTGTGTTTGTGTGTATGTGTGTGTGAGAAAGACCCTGATTGTCTGCATATGTTTGTGTGTGTGTGTGAGTGGGATGTGACACATGTAGTTTATCTCTTGTACTCAAGTGGGGCAAACTCAGTATGACGGATCAATGAGTTCAGCAGACTTGGGACTGGGGAGCCGACCTTGTTAATAACCCAGATAAACAAACACGCACATGAGCAGCAGCACTGAAACAATGGCAACACAATAGGTAGTGTTTCATCAGTGGCAGACAGAGAGGATAATTACAACTACGCTCCCACTCCCTCTCTGCCTTTTTAAACATCCTCTTCTTCATCTCTTCTTCTCTTCTCACACCTCCCTTTATGTCTTTTTATTGCTCCTTCTCTCTCACTCTATTATTTTCTTTCTTTCTGTCTTGCTTCAGCAACGTCTTTGTTTCCCTGTATTTTTGTCTCTGTCATTTGTTCTTTGACATTACCTCTCTCCTTTTTATCTCAGGTGTAATTAAATCAGTTTGCAGTCACGGAGAGAGAGAGAGAGAGAGGGAGAGAGGACAGGAAAGTGAGAGACAGGAGGATTGAACAGGGTTACAGATCAGTGTTAAAGCTGTAGGTTGAAAGAAATAGTTTCCCCCTCTCAGATCCTGACGTCACCTCTTCCCCCACACCCTGTCTTGTCTGCCCCCTTGCATCACAGACAGACCATCACAAAAGTGCGCGCACACACACACACACACACACACACACACACAATTACTTATACTCGTACACTCATTAAAACACATTCATAAAGCAGAGTCATCTTGGACAAGTGAGGATTTAATTGCCAAACTCAGTGAAGTAAGACATTGTGTCACACATGAGGTTTTAGCTATAGGCAACCAAGAGAAGCTCTGTGTAGTGGATTAGAGGATTCAAGCAGAGAGAGGCTGTTTTAGGGACACAGCATTATGCTTTTCTTCTAAATACTGTTTTTATTTGATCAAAAGGTTGTAAGATCACAAAGAACAACTTCTACATGAATTTGAATTTCTTGTCCTACTTCACCAAGTTTCACCATCTGCTTTTGGGACCCTGCAAAAATGAGGTAACTTAACAAATCCTGAGGGTGCGTTTCACTCTCAGGACCTCAAGTGAACATACCACTACTACGACTTTTGATATGGTAGTTATTTATGTTGAGAATTATATTTCAAACACAACTGCTTTATTTTGTTTATTATTTGTTATTGTTCTGTTTTTTTTTTTTTTTTTTTTCACATTCTGAGCTAAATGTCTTTCAAGCTCTTTTGCCATAGCATGAAGCCAGCTTTTTTTAAGCCCTTAAAAAATGTCACACTCATGTCACTGTTCTTGAACCCTTTTGGTTACCCACATGATCCTGGTCTCATCTGAATTGTAACTCCATGGACTTTTCACAGTCAAAAAGGTAGATTAGTCTAAACTGATAACAAACCAGATTTACAGAGGGAGGCATACGGTAATGTAAGGTTATTCTCTCTTTTTTTAAAATCACTGATCTGTCCTGAATGCTCTTTTGTGATAAACACAAACACGCATATTGTGACAATGACATTGGGATCTTAAAAATGCTCACAGATTGAACTGGATTCTGCTTGTTAAGAGATAAAACATATATTTTATTTATCTCAAAGATTTGTGCATTTTTTTTCTTCAGATTTGGACTGCCAAATTCCAATGCAGTTCTTTTGACTCTTCTCTACTTAACTCTACTACTGTGTACTACCTCCACCACCTCTTGTACTTCACCAGGAAGGTGTAAATTGTAGGTGGTTTAGGCCATCCCTGCTGTGCAGGCCCGGCCAACCGGGGGAGTTGTGAGTGCAGCAACAAGGAAGAGAACCTTCGCCTGCTTTCCACTCGTGAACAGTTTTGTTAGTTGAGAGAACCGTTGCAGGAAGTACCACTACCAGGCATCGAGCCCAGGGTCTCTGTGCGGGTGGGCGAGAAATGAAAGAAGTTTTGATCAAATTGATGAAAAGCTTTTATATTTTTCCCAATTTCTGTCTCTCTGCCCCTGTGAAGCTGCGTTGGTCCTTCATTGGAGTGTCTTTACAGCGATGGAAAACTGTAAAAAACTGACAGGATAAGCTCCTGTGGAGGTCTAATAAAGCTTCCAGACACTTTCAGGATCATTCAAGAGCCCTCCAACATACCCTCTTGTTCTCATTGCTGAAGGTTTTCCTCCCTGCAAAAGAAGACTCGACGGGAGGCTTCTGCCGAGACCTCCTGCTGACATACAACATCAGTTGTTGATGTTCAAGGAAGGACATAGATGAGAGCAGACATGGGGAACTCATTCCTCACCCCTCCAGCAGTTGCACTAGGAGGGCTCTAAAATAGTGTGGGCTGGACGTGCTGGAAAGTTGCAGCTTTCCCCTTCTGGTCTTTTATCTGTATCTTTTTCTTCTTCCTTCTCACAGATTCAGTGCCTCTCTTTACTATACTAGAATTGAATTTGAGAGGTGGTCCTCTCCACAGCTGAGGAAAGGAGTAGCTGTTTATAAGGTTTTAGTCTGTCTGCCTGCTTAACTTGATGGCCCTGCTGCCCCTTCGCTTTTATTCTCCCAATGGGGGCCAGGGATCCTTAAATGGCTTAACCTTGAAGATAGGTGTTGTATAAAGAAAGGGGCTTGTATTCTTTCAGGCACATGTTTGTATGCAGAATTACACGTGCTGGTCAAACCAAATGTTTCAACACAAAAAAGGCTAATCTGACAAAATGAGAAAGTAGAGCATATAGACAGCAGATGTGGTATGAAAGTGGGTTGAAATATACAATTTATGTAGAACAGTCACAGTGAGCCACACAAACAGTGATTCCAGCTGTCGCATTGTGCTTGAGTTAAATAATGTCTTTACCCTACAGAGTGGATAAACACCCATGGATTTGCCACTTTTTGTAATTAATTATGCTGTAAGTGGAAATCTATCATCCTAGCAAATCTTGTCTTACTGGGTAAACCAAGACCAATGTACTAAAGAAAGTCAGAGAAACATGTACAGCATATTCGGTGGACATACATCAAATTAACTGAACTAGTGATGGTGTCACAGTTTAATGAAAAATCCCCACACTTCCTTTCTCAGCTTATAAAACTTGTCTTGGCAGCTTTCAAAGTGATGGGTAGAAAAGTTGTCTGGCAGTGTTTTTGGTTTGGTTGACTCACCTGTGCAAAGTGTTTACCTTTCCAGTATCACTTTGTTTTTTGCTGTTTTGTTAAGATGGAGTGCTCTACAATGGATTGTAGACTAGGCACCAGGGATGGTTAGTAATTGTTCTGGCTAGATATTTATTTGAAAAATATAACAATTGTACAGTAGAGGGAAAAACGAGTTTCCACCGTGGCCCAGGGAGAAACACCATAAAGACGATTGGAAGTCTTCAGGAAGCAGATGTTTTATAGGATAATGAGTATACTAGTATAATAATAACGTTTCAAACAAAGTAGGAAAAAAATCTCATAGGTTTTAGAAACTCTAAATTAGCAAATATACTCATTATAATGGCAGAAGGTGTGGACAGCAATATTTTTCTTCATGTTCATGTTTGTGTTTGGATACTCACCAATTTCCTATTAACAACAACCTAATGTGAAGTGGTGGAGAACTTACAAGTTTATACAGTACTATTTTATGTGGCCGTATGCGTGTGTGTTAATGTGTTGAACATTTCTCAGTGTCATTTTATTTTAACCTCTTCATAACATTTGTGTTTTGAAGGCAGTGTGCAGCACTTTGCAACAAACCTAAAGGATTGATGCATTGTGTGTCAGTATATATGTGCCTGTCTGCCTGTATATGTTTTTGTGAGCTGTATTAACTGGGATAACCATACTCATTAACAATTTATTTACGCTTGTGAGTGTGGGTTTTTTTTTTTTTTTTTTTTTTTTTTTTCTATGTGAGCTTGCTTCTGTGTGTGCTCTGGTACGTCATGCCTTTTGTCCTTTGTGTTTTTCTCTGCATAGGGTGTGCTGCCCACCCCCATGCTGTCCCCGTGGCAGGCACAGCACCAGGGCTTGACCCGTACCAGTATGCCCCAGCGCAGACAGAGTGAGTCACTAACATCTTTCGCTACCTCTTCTCCATCTGTTTATAACACAACATATACAGGGGTCTGTGAATAGTCTGAAAAAGATTAACTGTATATCCAGTTAAATCCCTCTAAACTATTGAAATATCTTTGTTCCAGTTAGTGGCAGTCGTTTTTCACTGTGCAATTACAGGAGCACTTGTGCTGTATGTTTACTTTTAGATTAATTTGGAACAAGATTAGTAACATGGAAAGTAGTCTGACTTCTTGTCCCTAACAATTAATTTTCTGGTGTCCTTTTCCTATGCTGCCCACTGAAACTTCAGTTCCCCTTTATTAGCTGTCTTCAGCCAGAAAGAGGATAACTTTGTCGACTTTGTCAAACCTGCAGAAGCCTGCATTTCTAACCCTCACCGTACCCCCTCCAGTGTTTGTACACATTAATTCAAAAAACATATACCCACCATAATTTGCAGTAGTGATAGTGTCAATATAAAATGGGAATAAGTGATATAATAGTCCCCCTATCAGAGGATGTAACTTCTGTTCTTGATCATCATGACCATGATGATGCTTAGGTGCTGAGGATATAAAAATAATTTTGCAACTTTTTTCAGTAGACTTTAACAGTTTGACTTCATTAAGAAAGATGGACCCGCACTCACAACAACTTCACCTATCCCAGAACAAAGCTTTTGTGTGCTGTGCTGAGGAGGTGGCAATTAGGGGAGTCAAGTAAAGAGAATGAGAGTCAGTAAATAGACTTCAGAAAATGCACATATGTGACAGGGTGAAGAGCAAAAAATAAAGAGAGAAAAAGAAGAACCCACGCTGTGCTTCTTTGATCTATCCCAGTGGGGCTCAGCTTTGTATTGTATTGAGAGGAAAGGTGAAAAAAAGTGGCACAGGTGTATTTTTTTAGTATCTCAGGTTATTTAAATATCAAGTGCACTTGTTTTTATAGACTATTTTGACAAATATGTGAGTACAAACCGGCATTCAGTGAAAGTGCATTTTCTGCTAGCAGTAAATAACATGGTCTAATTAAGCAAAACACATAGTATCAAAAGAAGGCCTATACAGTGGGAGGAAAAGAGGAGAAGGAAAGAGGTAATGATACTGAAACATACTGTAGCTGGTATGCAGTCATATTTAGATATAAGATGAGAAACAATGGATGGTGGGAAAACAAGTGTATTTCGCTTAACCACTAATCATCTGACGCCCCCACTGGGAGCTCTGACTGGAAACAAGCCAGCAAAGAGTTCTTGCCAGTAATAAAAGTCTTTAGAATAGAAAATAAAAAATTGGCGGCTCTGGAATGAGAGAAGAAATTGCGCTCTTCACACAGGTCCCATTGAATGGCGGTAGCGGCAATTATATTTTGGATTAAATTGGTTTGTTTGTTGAGCTAACATGTGACCTTTTCTTGCACGCATGGGGTGTGTGTTAATTCTGGATTTAAAATTTCTTAAACCCAACAAGTGTCTGTCTTACATCTGTGTGCGCCCTCATTTTCTCTCCTTCTCTTTCTCCTGCAACCCTCTCCACCTTCCAACCCTGTCTTTTAACCCTTTTCTCTCTTCATCTCATCTCTGTGCACAGTCACTCAAAGATCTGAAAATGAATCTCCTTTGTTCTTCTTCTGCCTTTGCCTCCCCACACATAATGCCTATGGCAAGGAGTGGAGCACCTAGTGCAGTACTTCACTGACACAGCGTGGTACAGTAATTCTTTCTTTAACATGAAGTCAACATTCTGCCCCCACCGACCCCAACTCCTGCACGCTGGGCTGTGGTTTGGTGTCATGTGGCATGACAGAAGCATACGCTTCCACATCTGCGTTTGCATGCTTTACGTTGGGTTTTTCAGTTTTGACTTTGTGTATGTCTTCTTGGAGCGTTGGCCTGCTCGTCTTAATGAATGAGAGTTTGGGGTCACAAAGATACTGTTTTAGTTTTGATATATTTTTTTTTAATTTTTGATTTTGAAAACAGTTATGTGTTGTTATTGTGTTGTAGTTATTCTCTCTTTTACATTGGTGTCTTTTTCATTGTTCCATCCTATCAAATTATATATATAGGAACTGTTATGCATGCATTGGCAAATCTATCTCTGTGGATTTGTTTTACTATATTTTATTCACTGAACATGTGCTTAATTATACCTGATCTTCACCTTGAAAGATTTGGATAAACTGTGTTGAAAGGAATAACGTTTAAGAATAACCTTGTGATACTGGACGTGAATGCATATGGCTGCTCTCCTGAGTGATCACCTTCATTGTAACTCCACTATCAAAGGCAGCTAGGCACAGCAAGTAAAAGACAAATCTCAGTAATCTCGCATCCTCTGCTGTCGTACTCTTTCCACAGCTTAATTTCAAACCCAATCCAAATTGCCATTTTCACAGACGCCTACATTAAATGATAATAAATGATAAAGTCTAATCTAGCTTTGAAATGGAGTGCCGCCATATTGCCACTCTCATCTGCTTATACGCTACAGTCCCATTGTCTTCTGGCAGACATAAAGGGGAATATTTACATCTCATTATCATCTTATTCATATTCTTGCATGGTGCTTTTCTAATCACGTGCTGTTTTTTCATGTTGAGAGATGCTGCAGATGAGACTGGTTATGGTGGGCCCTGACATCTCCCAGGTGCCTCGGATTGGCGCGTTTCTTGGTTTGACTAGCGATATTCTGTTAAAGTGAGCTATCATTAGACAGAAATATTTACCTCTTGGCAGTGAAGATCTCAAAATGATTGTTGCTCATTATTAGTGTCTATAGCAGACAGCTGTAGATGCAAATAATTATTGACTGTTGACCCAATAGATACTGCATGTAGCTATCACTGACAGAGGCTTTTTCCAGCTGGGCCAGCTATAAATATATGTACTCATCGCAAACCTCAAAATTAAAAGTGTCACGTATTTTCAATTTTTTTTTTTTTTTTATGACAGTAGACATGAGTCAATATTTTTACCATGAACTGTATCTGTAAGGTTTCAGTGTCTTTTGTTCTGGTGAGAATGAGACAGGAACAAAACAGGAATTAAGATCATATTAATAATGTCATTCAACTTTTTGATGATGTCGGATTAATTTTGATGATTTTCTTTGGTGACATAAAACTGTAATTTTTGCATTTAGTTTCAAGCTGGGGGAGTCAGTAGGAGGTACTCACTCTCTCAGACTGAATCATGAAGGAACGAGAGGTACATCAAAGCTAAAAAAAAAAAAAAGATTTAATAACATACTCATGGTTAGAGTGGATAAACTAATCAGAGCTATTGTAAGAAGCAACAAAAACATTCTTTATATAGGAGTTTTCAAATTATAAACTTTGAAATCTAAAAACACAATTTCCTTGCTTGAAAAACTTACAGCATTAAGCTGACACTGAGAAGTAGACTGGGGTTTTACAACCGGATAGTGGACGCATTGTGGCAGGGGACCAGGAGATGGAGCTGTGGCCTCGGACATCTACTCCCACTCACAATGCAAATGACAGATGGTACAAGCAGGCAGAGCTGCCTGACCTGCACAGCTACAGGATACTGTATATTAGCATCCTCTGAGATCCTTTTACTTTCACAGTGGGTATGTTTCTTATAGAACCAAGTTCGTGCTTTTTAGTAGCTTTAAATGGTTTAGAAAGATTTAAGGAGAAAAGACATCGATAGAAAAAGGCCAGTCCTCCGATTTCTGATGGTAAAAACCGACAGTGATGCCATCAGTATGCCTTAGAATCAGTCTCAAACTATGTAGGCTAACATAACAAATAACATTAAGTCTTTTTATAGGTGCTGAGGTCATAAGCTTCAGAAAATCTACTCATGTACTGAATAAGATATTCAAAGTTCAAATTGCCTTTTTTCTGATCTGAGCAACTCTGTACTTGTAGTTGGGTGTAAAAAGGTTAAAGTTGTTTTATGACACTATACATTCTCTGGGAATATAGCGGTTGCTCTTGTACAAGGAACATTTTTTTTTAAAGTGGAGCTGTGGAAATAACTCATGTCTAAACCAATTCGATACAGGAGTGTTGAAGCAAATGCTAACTCTATGTGGTTGTACTGGATAATTAGCATCTCTCTAACACAACAAATATGGAACACGATAAGCTTCACTAAAATAGTAATTGTTGTAGTGCTGTTACGGATTGCATTGGATTGTGCAGGTGTTCATGATTTTATGAGCACACAGTACTCTGAGTACACCCTAGTGGGGACAACACTGTGGTTGGTCTAAATTTCGTGCGGTTAACTGCTCAGCATGTTCTCACACAAGCAGCAGGCATCATAGCTCAGTTTGAATGTTTTGAAGCACCTCTGCGGCAGCGATCACAAAATGACTCAAAGACTTCAGTGGATTCCAGGCACTCACAGGGCAACGTTAGTCTTCTCTGCTTGTTTTAAAGTGCTGAATCAGGGCTTCATGTGTGACTTTGCCTCTCCCAGTCTAGGATAGTTCAGCGACTGGCAGTGGAAGCAGGCTGTGATAGTAAAGAGTAAATAAACAAGTCAGAGAGGCAGAATTTTCAGTCCGCTTTTTGATTCAGAGTTTCCTTCACAGCTGCAAAATATTTAAAAGCCTGGATTCCATGGGGATCAAAGTGCGCCAAAGAAGGGGGGGATTTTTACAACCAGCCATTTATGGAAAATGATAAAAACAACTGAGTCGTACCTTATTATACACTGACTGCTCCGTGACTCTTTTATACCCACTTTTTTTGTTGTATTGATGTATCTTTCCTCCTTTCTGCAGTCTCAACTACTACAGCCTTTCAGCCCCTGTCTCAACGAGCACCTCCACCAGGGAAGAATAATAAAAACTCCCCCCACCGTGGGCCACAGTGACCTCACAAGGAGTAGATCAGAGGCAGGAACCCATATATATGCTGACCGTCCTCTTGAAGGCCTAATGGCAGATGTGTCCGGCCCGACTGACCCCGACAAGCTGAGTCATCTCCTCAGCACCCACCTACACTGCCTGGGTTCTGGGGCTCCACAGGGAGCAACTGATAGAGACAGTCCGACATCAGCGGCTCAGTCTGCAGCGCAGCATGAGTGGAGAGCCCCCGCCGTGATACTGCAGATCTCTGGCACTCCTAAATCTACTGGTTCGACTTGCCCTCGCACACTGCAGCCTCCTCGCCCTCACAAGCGTGTGTCTCTCCCTGCACTCAAGCCAGGGGGCACCAGTGGCTTTGCCTCTCTGAAGCTGGGGTCTTCCTTAGGGCCTCTGGCTAACTGGACCAAGCAGCTGCCCCCTCCGTCTAGAGGCCTTCCCTGCTTTAACGCTGGACCCCAGGTGCAGGCTCCAAGTCTACGTCACGCTTCAATGCTTCAGTCCGGCAGAGCATCAGACCCTCGCAGGGATCTGCGGAGCACAAACTCCAGCCTGAAGGAGCTTGAACAGGGGACACTCAATGACCCTGCTTCAGCCAAGATCCTGATCCCTTTGAGTCGATCTTGCCTCCCCAAGCCAAAGATTCCCTGAGGAACTTAAATCCACCCATCAAAACTTAAAACTGGAATCACTCTGACATTGATATTCATCCCCTTCTCCCCCTAGCCATAGTAACAGTGTGACTGTTTTCCCTTTTGGGTGTCAGAGGAACATACAGTGAGCTCATTAACCCACATGGACCATTCAGGGACTGCCTGTCCAGCCTGACTGATGACGCGAAGTATAGTATAGAGCAGGATCTTATCTTCACAACAGTCCACAGTGGTATATGACAGTTTAGTTATGGAAGAATTCATGTCCAGTTTACTCGCTTTACACATGTTCATGAATGCTGCTGATGCAAAAAAGAAAAAACAAGTATTAACATTCAGAGAAGTCAGCCTTTTGCTTTCTTTTGTAATACCCCCTGGCTATTACCCCATTTTAAAATCTAAGTTCACTTGTCCTCACACAGCTGTGCCCTCACACACAGGTGCATTTGGTTTTAAACGCTGAGGTGACATGAATGTGACCTTTGCTGTGTAATAGAAGGCCCAGGGGAAGATGGAGGGAAAAATGCGAAGTGAGAAAGGAAAAAAAAAGAATAAAACAACAGTAGAAGTGTAATAGGGTCTAGAGGCTGAAAAACAAATTCGTCAAAGCTCTATGGAGCTGTCACTTCCACAATGAAAATATGTGTTTGTGTTTGTTGCTGAGATAGAGAGATGAGAAACAGAGAGGGGAGTTAAGGGACAAAGAGGAAAGCAGCTCCGCACTTTAGGTGCATTTTTGCTTCTGGTTCAGCTCGCTACACTTACATCTTAAGTAAAACCTTGAACCCTGCACATATCAGCAAAAGGGGTCTCCCACCTTCTGTGTAAATGCAACTCAGATGGCCTTTAAAAAACAGTATCATGCTGGTGACGGAGATATCATTAGGAGAAACAGTACTCAAGTAAGTAATTTGCTCTCATAATGTTGTGGAAAAGAGCAGTGTAATACAGCACTCACAGACTTAAGTGAGCTCGGGTGAGAAGTAGGCTCACTCATGCCTATGCACAAACACACAAAGTACTCTAACACTCTGAAGTATCTGTCATTTCAGGGTTACTTTGTGCATTTTTAGATAGACAACAGTGAAGAGTACCGGGGAATATGATGAGAGAGCAGGACAGCATGCAACAGAGCTAATTTAATATCTTACTGGGTATTATTGTCCTTTAAAAGACAATTGCTACACAAAAAAATCCGTGAGGAAATATCACTTGTTTCAAGTCCAAATAACTTTGTTTCAAAAGTGCTGAGAACTTTTAAAATTAGTTACATTGGCTCCCTCTTTTTTTCGACATCACGATTTGATGCAAGAATATTAAACAAGTCAAATTCAGGTGGGAAAAGTGACATTTGATTTAAGAGAGGAGAATTTTGGAGTCAATTAAATACTTGTTAAGAGGGACGTTTTGGCAGTGCATACATGACCTCCTCCAACTGTCTCCTTCAATGACCCACACATGGAAATATCAGCTAACAGGTATTCATTAGACCTGTGAAGCTGCTGCCTGGTGAATGTGTTTGTGTGTGTGTGTGTGTGTGTATGTTTGAGTTTTCAGAGCTTTTGTCGTTTTTCTACCTGTCTCTCTTCTCCTCTCACTCTCTTGCACATGTCTTTGGGAACATCAAAGATATTAGCACGGTATTTCAGGTAGGGAGCCTTCGGGGCTTTAGAGATGTTTCTCTGGGAGTTTTGGAGAATTGTGTTTATCTCTCCTTTGCGGAGCCCTTTTGCAGTCAAACGCTCCCGAAATGTCCTCTAACAGAGAGCATCAGTGTGTTAAAAAGGCCTTCTGACAGCAACTCTGCTCTCTTCTCTGTCATGCCGCGTGACCACTTGGTGTACGCCTCTGGCACTGTCCGGTCTACTGCATCCAATAATGCACCCTATATAGACAGAGTGAATCAGAGACAGAGAGAGAGAGAGACACACACACACACACACACACAAATATAACACTCATACACTACATAGACACGCATCTACAGGAACTACGGCGAAACTCAAAGAGACACAAACTCAGAGGGAGCACACACATCAGTTCACACTTTCCAGAAGCCGCACAAGCGCAGCAACATACACACACACTTTGAATTCTATACCAAAGCGCATAAAAGTGTATTAGTGTTGTTTTGGTAGCTCTCCCAAAATAAGCTGTCTAAGTACATGTTGATCCATCTGTCCGCTGTATCCAAAAAAAGATGGCTGTCTCTAGATTACCCTGGAAATATTCAGCGGCTTGTGTGTGTTTGTGTCTCTGAGTTTGGATCCATGTGGCTGATAAACATGTTTACCTGTTGGATGGCTCAACCTTGTGCCAAACCATCCAAGCATTCAACACCACTCTGTGAAGCCAAGAAAAACTAATTTCTTTTAATGAAAACAGAAACGGAGACAGAAAGATACATACAGGGGATGAGAAAGACGCACAGTGAGAGACAATAAGATGGAGCAGCAGGAACGAGACAAGATTAAGAGATGTAGTGATGATCCAGTGAAGGTGCAATGATCAAGATAAGATGTTTCTGGCAGTCTTTTCTGCTTGTGAATTCTTGTCTGTCTGTGAAAGTGTGTATAAGAGAGGAGAGGGGGACAGAATACATAGCATAGTTTGTTTGTGTGTACTGTTGTCCAGAGAACAGCCCAATCCCCTCAGCTGTGTCACTCACTGCTTAGTAATGCCAAACAGAAAATCAATGTTGCCTGCTGTGTGTGCATCTCCAGACACCTCTGGCTGCCAGCGTTTCATTCTTGGAAGAGTATGTGAATGTGTGTGTGTGTGTGTGTGTGTGTGTGTGTGTGTGTGTGTGTGTGTGTGTGTGTGTGTGTGTGTGTGTGTGTGTGTGTGTGAGAAGAGCGAGAGAGACAGAGTTGTGTCTGCCCACAGGCCAAAGGCAAACCCTTGCCAGGGAAAGCAGGGCGATGCCATCCTTCTGTCCCTCGAAATCAATGTCCCTGCTCAGTTTAGCAGTCAAGCCAATCAGTCTTGCTAGGTATTCTGTAACAAAACCACAACTGGGCTCTCTGCGCCAATTTGGATCAATTCTAACACAGGCTGTTGATACACTTTATTTTGTGAGAAAACGTACTAATTATTAAGCTGCGCTACACGACAGGAAAAAAGTTACCAAAGGGGCCATGTTGTTTCATATGATTACTCTGAATGGCACAGAACTGCATTTTGGCACTTAGTACACATTATCTATCTATGAAGATGTTTTTCTTGCAATACAATGAAAATGCACATCAACTAAGATACATTACTTGACTACTAAGAAAGAAATCCACTGATATTTAGAACATTAAGTACAGTTACAGCTTAAAAAAAAGGCATATTTGCAGTTTCATGCTTTTGGTTTTACTATAAAGCTGCTATATGCAATATTTTTTATATTAACAATGGAACAAATGACTATTTGTATGTAAAAGGAGTCAATTGTAATGACAAACCCAACTCTACAGTCTGCCTCAGCTCTGTGGAGCCTTTAGCTCATTTTTTTAGTTTTTTTTTCAGCAAAAAAGCTCTGGTAAACCCAGTGTACACTACCTGCCCAGCACCATGCTGCAGAGAGACAAATAAAATCAGTGGCTAGCTGGTGAACATGCTGGATCATTTAGCAGCTAAAGAGCCAGATATTTCCCCCGGGGAGTTGGTAGAGAGTAAAACAGAAAAACAAATATTCGATGTATATTTGTTGGGTGGACATAAACATGACTGCAAATGAATGGTAATTCTCATACGTACCATATCTGCTGAAAGAGTAAATACTTCAAGCTACTGTTTGCTGACATGTTTGAATATCAGCTTCATAAGTTAATTAAAAGGCAGTGTTTATAGCTTTTGCCTAAAAAATCTGTTAATGCAGGTTTAAAACCATCATTACGAGCAGTTGTTTCTTATGATCCTGATGATGGTTAAAGTTAAAGTAAAATCCGAAGCTTGAAACTGCTGATGTGCCTTTTGTGTATTTTTGGAGTAAATCTACTCCTCTACTTGACTTGTGGTCTAGTTTGTTTGTTGTCCAAGCAGCAACAGACACGAGTATTCCACGGATGCACCTTAACAGCAGTTTCCACTCCACCGCTCAAGTGTTACAGTTGTCATTTTCATCATAGCTGAATTTCCACCTAGAGGTTTAAAGTGTTAGCAGATAAAGCACATACTGTAGTGTAGCTGTACATAGGTCACTGTATTTATCACAACATAATCTCCAGTGTCAGCTGCTTTCAGCTGTTGAGCACTGTCTTCAGAACATTGTGCAATATTGTTTGAAGAAAAAAGATGAGGGAACGCTCCACTATATTTTTTAGTGACCTTTTAAGAAAATTGTGATCTATAAAAATTGTAATCTGAAGCACTTTAAATAAAATTAGTTGTTAATGCTGAATGAATATTAGACTGGATTTAGAAAGTACTTATACTTCATTTGGTTTTACAGTACCTTCTTTGATTTCTAATATTCTTTATTCTTTCCTCATTTGCCTCTGTTTGCGGAGCTAATCATACTTTTCTAGGAAGTCAGACAGTAGAACAAATGCTAACTCTGTAAAGTCAGTTAGACGGTAATGTTGGAGCTCTGGTACCTTTCATTATCTTTCTTTAATATGTTGTTTCCATCAAAACTGCCTGCATGTTAGACCAATAACCTCCAGGTATGTTTACCTTAAATGTTTACCTGTTGGTCAGAGTCAAAATGTTGAACATCAGTGCAGAGGATGGTGCTCTGCACCTCAGTGAGAGGTCACGGGTGAAAACGCTGGTCCTACAGTGAGAGGTACTACTTTGAGAGTCAGTGCTGTTCATTGATCTGGATCACAGACCCTAACAACACTTAAACACACAAACATAAAGCTGCCGATGTCAGTACAAGATCAAAGAGAAACGTCATTCTCAGTTTGTCTTCCTGGTTTTCACCATCTACTGGTTGTATTTCTTTTGAAATAAAGTATGATTGTGAAACAAACATGATTTTGTCTGATGTTTTGCTACTTTCAGAATAAATTGGTAACTTTTTCTCTGTAGAGTCCTTGTGGGTTTTTTTTTTTTTCATTTTACCAACTCTTCTAATTTCAGCAAACTTTTCTGACGTTTGCTGAAATTACAGCAAACCAGAAGCGTGCTGTAATTTCAGGTGCTACAGGAGAAATGAGGGAATTCAGGCCCATCAGTGGCTTCTCTGACGACTTCAACGAGCCCGGGTGTAATGAAATATGAGGGTTGTAGGTATCCACAATGAATATGGACACCTTCATTTTGAGAAAATATGAGATATGAAGTTTGAAAGTGGGAGAAGGAGACAGACTTAATATGCATTTATTGTGTTATCCTTGACAGAAAATGCCTTGAAGCAGAGGCATTTCCCCTTCTTGTCAAATAAATTAAACTGAGTAGCATTACTCATTTCTATTCATTACAAATCATACAGGCTCTGTACACCTTGCGTATAGTCCACTAACTAATGAGGTTACACGCTTCAGAGACGACAGGTGGGTAACAGCCTGCCAAGTGCAAGGAGTGGCGTGACACTGTCATTAACTTGGAAACGTAGGAGAGGGAGTGCAGAAGGTTTTCTCTTGAAAGGAAGCCGCACTCTTTTGTCATAAACTGTCAAATGTATGTTGAAGATTTTCACTGTTGTAATTTTAAAGCGCTGCAGGTTGTTACTCAGAAAACACAGGTTCAATAGAGTCGTTCTATGGGCGATATCGAGGAGCATGCACATGCTGCTTGTGTTACATAAAGAATATATAAAATTGTACACCTGGTGCTCCTCAATTAAACAAATGCTAACTCTGAGCACTTCTAAAAGCAGGGTGGTTTACCTCAGTTTTCCCTTTTCATTTTGCCCTAAAATCATCTTTTTCCACACTATCTAACAGATTATCTATCACATTTACAGTATATTCTGTATCTGCTCATTCAAGCTCTTCATTGAAGCTTTATGGTGCTAACACTGAGTCAAATATTCAAACCTAAAACTACTTGATTTTTATGTTTGCACCCTTCAGTGAAATAAGAATATTGTAGATGATTATTGCATAATTTTATACACATTTCCTCCAAATTCAACCTGACATATTTAGTATCTTTTGGAAGCCCTTTAAGGCCTTTTTAAGCCTCTGCTAAAATGAAAGATGTCCTGGGGTGGCCTAGAGATTTAAGGCACTGAACATGTCATCGCCAAATCCCTGGTTTCGATTCAGGCTAGGAACTTCCGTTGCTTTCCCCGTCTGTCTCTCTCCTCCGTTTCCAAATAACAAAACAAAAAAGGGGCACACAAACCAACAACAAAGGCGAATACTCCCCTGCTTTAGCTATGCTGACACTGGAGCATCAGGGCCTCCTCTACCAGGCTGCAACAGCTTCGTCCGTCAGGCTTTGAGGATCCTCAACAACTTGCACACCAAGGTCAACACCCCAAGTCCACCCCCATCAACTATAACACCCAGGCCGACCCAACAAACATCTTGTCAAATGAGCAAGCTGCTAGTCTAAGAGTGGTCATCTTACCTTTAAGACTGTGTTTTGTTTTTACATATTATTTTTGAGTGAACAGTTTTTAGTTTCAATCTACAATTATTATTACTATTATCATTATTCTTATTATTTTTGCATTGGTCCATAAAGTCTACTACATGTTGTGCTGTGGTCGACGAGGAACGACACTTTGTTTCCCTTTACGTATGTCATCCATATGTGTGGAAATGACAAGGAAAGCTGCACTTGGACTTGACCTCCACCCAACACAAAAACACACACGGAGGAAGCGGGAAATAAAGAGCACGGAGAGAGAATTAAATAAAATTAAAAAAAATAAAAAAAAAACCAAATTAAATAATTAGAAACAAATCATTTCCAGACCGAGATATATACCGGATGTGGGAAGCAACCAGTTAGGCTAATTGATCGATTAACCAATGAGATGGGAGGAATGGAGACGTGACCTTCTCCACTGGCTGGGACTTATTTATTTATTTATTTTTTTTAAAATGGCGGCCTAATTAAACTTCTCTGCCCACTTTGTTGCCTCTGCCACGTATGGCGCCAACACCGCCGCGGACACTTGCTGCTGCTTGTCCATGCGTTGGATTATAAACGAGCTCGTCTGTGGACTCAGGAGGCTTTGTGGAGTTAGCCCTTAATCGTGGCGGTCGTGCGTCTCCCGAGAGTCACCTGAGGCTGGAAGCTGAGTTTCCTGTCCTATGGTGTCCGCAGATGGGGAGCTCGCAGAGTCCGATTTTTCCACTTCACCGAGGTGAGTTTCTCTATGCTGCCCTAACCTACGTGCCGAATGGCGGGTTGATAGCTTGGCTTTGTTGTTTGCTGTGGGGCTGCTGGCTGTTGTACCGCTCCGCTCGTTGATGAACTCTTGGCCTCCGCTGGCTCTGCTGGCGTTTTCCTTTAGCTTTGTGTTAGCATGTGCATTTCTGTGTGTGTGTGTGTGTGTGTGTGTTGTTGTTTTTTTTTTTTTTTGTGTTTTTTTAATGTGGTTAATTTACATAGCGGTGAAATGCGTACTTGCCATTTGAGTATTATGAGTGTTGTGGGCTGCCCTCTGGGATTTCTGGAGTCTATTCTGAGCCGGATCCCGAACTCTGAGTTGATGAACCTTGACATGGGAGAACTGAGTTTTCCGTCCCAGAACAGCTGATCCGAGTTGAAATAGATGGCTACAAAAAGCCATCCATCAATGGAGCTCCTACTACTACTATTCACCATGGCAACCAGTGGGGAAAAAAAGAGGGATTCAGAAAGGCCTAGACAGGTACAGTACATTTTGATATTATGCATGGGGGCTACTGGTACTTCTCTCCCTCCCCTTTATATCTATATTTCCTTGCAATATTGGCCTCATGGCAAACTCAGCATGGCTTTTGTCATGTGTAAAATCAGTGGTCACGTACATATTTGATCCACAAACTTCATATGCAGCTAAAAATTAGCAAAAATATATTTACTTAAATCATTGGGCTTTATTTCACAGCATGCGTTGCCGTTCTTCATTTCATAATTAAATTTCTTCCGTCGAGCTGCTGATTACCATTTACTGCTGCGCTGCACTATATGTTCATTTCCCTCTTATCACTGCTTCAGACGGTCTTTGTGAGTATAATATGCTGCTGTAACTGGTGTTAGATGTTCTGTATTTTTCAATCCCTTCTGAGTCCTAATGGTCTCCCTTTATAAAATAAGTTACAGTGGAATGGCCACATGGTAGCTTTTGAATGACCTACACATAGTAGTTTCCGCTTGATACAGTAGCTGGTGTTGGACTCCGTATCTGATGTGGTTCTGGCGGGGATATTATTGTCTTTCCGTTGGGCTGGACTTGGTGTAAATTTGTCAGTAACGAGTCGTCACAGAAAGTTGAAACACTGTGGACATCCAATTAACGCACAAGACACTGATGGGTTGAAGAGAAATAAGTATATTACAAGTATATTGTACACAATATAAATAACAAGGTACCTTGGAGCCTTGAAACCAAGGAGAAATCTCTTTGAACAAATAGACCAGGCATAATTTAGAATTGTCTTAGAGGCAAAGAAATGGACATGATTTGCCACTTGCCCCCCAAAAAATTTAATATTGACCAACTGGCTCCACAAGCCATGCATGAGCCGTGCATGCTATAGTCACATGTACTCATCTCGTAGGAACGTGGCCTCTCGAGAACATCTGGAAAACACTGGCACAATGTTTTCACATTCCTCAGTTACCCACAGTCCACTGCACATCGATAGAGTACTTTGTTCTAAAAGTACACAATTGTTCAAAGTGAAGAAATGATCAAACAAAGCATAAATGATAACAAATGATTCGCACCGATTTTGTTTTTCACAGAGGTCATGGGCTTAAATGCCAAACATCAACACTTTATATAAAAATACATTTCAAACCATCACAGAATGCTTAGCAAGAGTGTGGGCTTTTTAGAGGAATAGGGCTGTTTTTGAGATAGATATAAGGCTGAATGTGGAAACCCTCCCACTGGAAACAAAGTAAAACTCAAAATAAAAACGTTTTTTTTTTTTTTTAACAGGATCAGATATGGGTGACAGTAAACAGCCCTGTTTGTCATTAAGGCATGTTGCTTATCTGCTGTCAGCCCTCATTATGTGGGCTTCACAAGCTAACATTACTGGTTTAGTACCTCATTTTCTCCCATAAACAGAGTTTAGACTTCTCTAAGTGGAAAACAAAGCTTCCACTTTCTTCAATTCGGTCTTCAATCTTTAATATGTTCCAGTTTAACAATAAAGTTTGTTTTTTTTTTAAGTGTAAATTTGCTTTGGGGCAAATAATCCCATATCTCAGTTTGACAGGTAGACCTGTCTAGTAGATTATCTCTTTTAGCCTGTGATCTGATAAAGCTGCTACTTGTGTTGCGTGTGACCGTGTGTAGTCTGCTCTAACCAGACAGCAATAATTTCCAAATGTTGTAAATATAATGCATATAAGTTATTGAGAGTTGCTGCCAAACGTGGAATATTGTCAAGCTAATATTGTATATGGTCTTTGTTTGTTTGAGACAAGGTGAATCTGCTATATAAAACCTGACTGTCATGGTGAGTGGCTGATAAGCTTGTTGCAGCAGTATATTTTGCAGTGGGTGCTTTTAAAAAGTTTCGGGTCTTCGGTTCTGTGACTGTGCACAGTTGTGTGGTGAGCGGTGCATAAAAGGTAAACAGGACACTGTTAATGGTGATTGTACAGTATGTGATTTATTTATTTATTTATTTTTACCCTGCTGTGTTGTAGCAGGGTTAATGTAGGGACTAGTTTCATTCTGTACTCGATTGTGTTGCAGAACATCTTTTGCTGAGGCCAAAGCTGACAGCTGGTACTCTCAGCCAGTTTTAACGGGGGTTACTGCAATTACGTAGTACACATTTGAGTCTTGAGTTTTTAAATCTACTCCACTGAGTTGTTGATCAATGTGCTCTGTCTTACAGAGATGGATAAAAAAATGTTGTGTGCCAGCTAATCTTTTAACTAAGGATTAGTTTGTATTTTCAGTACATTAACCTTTCTGTCACTGTTACGTAGAGTCTTGGACCTGCTGTGAAAATGTGCAAGGGAGTTTCTTATACGGTTAAGCAGTGACAAAGGCACAGAAGGCCTTTTTGTACTTGACTTTCATAATATTTACAGGCAGAGACTTTCTGCCAGCAGGGTACCTGGCCACTTCTCTTGAAGGAGAAAAATGCCAGCCTCGTTCTCTTCCTCCGGCGATAACGCTGCAGGCGAGTCGGCTTCACTTGAGTGTAGAGGGAAGGTTTTTTTTTTTTTTTTTTTGTGGGGGCGGTGGGGACTTACAACATTTGAGTGTGCACTGTGGGATGGCGGAAGAACGTGGCCATAATTGGATCCCCTAACAGCTGTTTGACTTCTAGTTCCTCAGGGACAGGACCCTCTCACTCTGATGCTTTAATTTACACACAGATGCTCATTGTTAGACATGGCTGTCGTGATCCGTTTGAGCGATATAGTGGTGATTACCTTTTAATGACCTACAGACCACCCATCTACCATTTCAGATTGCCTGCTGGCAATGGTTTTTGTTGGCTTTGCAAGATGGCAAATTTAAAAAAAAAAAAAAAAAAAAAAAAATGAGGAAAAAATGTCCTTGTGAACACACAATATTTGGATCCTTGTGCCAAGGCTAAGTTCTCTACACATTAAGATTTTTGCTTTGTACCTGTTTCTGAAGTTTAAATGTAATTAGAAAAGTTTAAGACCAGGAACTTAGAAACTTAAATTTTTTTTTTTTTTTTCCCTTTTCTTTTCAAATTTGAGACCGTTTTACATTTATGGAATAGAAGACAATAGAGAGCTGACCAGACACAAGGAGAGAGATTGTGAGGTGACATGCAATCTAGGTCAGTGCATCAAGACTTTATCTAATGCAGGGAGCACCATAACAGCCAACACGTAATGAAAAATGAAAATTTTGAAATAATTATAAAACTGCTACAGAGGTCGATCATATTAGTTGACGTGTTTGTGAGCTGTATTTGTCAACGTGCTGTATCTACAGTATATAGACATCATCACATCCCTGTTAATGACTGGAGCCTGCTCTCCTCTTTCTGGTGCAGGATGTTTTGTTTTGTTGTCGTAATTTTTATTTGATCTTATTTTAATTAATTATATTTGAGTTATGCACCTGCACATGGCCTCTCTTGAGCTGTTAATTGTCCCCCGCCCTTTTGGTTACCTGTTGGATCAAAGAGACCTTTTTTATCCTAATTTTTTTTAAATTTTTTTTTTTATCCTCCATTCTTTTTTATGACAAAAGCTGCTGATTGGCCTTCAAATTAACATAAGACATCATTTGTATAAATTATTGTACGTTTGATTAGGTTACTTACAGTAAACCTGCAATAACTGATTTCTGGCCACTTGGGTGCAGCAAAAACAAGCTATTATTACCTTCAATTTCATGTGGCTAACTTGTTAGCAAACAGTTCCAACATATATGGACCGACATTGTCATTCAGTTGGAGTAGTGTGTGTTTTTTTTTTTTTTTTTTTTTTCCCACCTGATGAATATAAGTCCAATTTTCACTCTCATTTTTAGTTTTTTGTTCAGTTATTTCCGGGGAAATATCTGGCTCTTCATCTGGTAAATGCTCCACTATTTGTTCACCAGCTGGTCGTTAACTTTGTCTTTCTGTTTGGTGATGGAAAGTTTGCGTATGGTTGCGTCTTAGAGCCTTTTCACGGAAAACGGAGGGAAAACCAAAACAGTGAGCTGAAAGACACTGTAGTGCTTCATAAAGCTGAGGGGACCTGGAGAGTTGGGTGATAACTATCTGTGGGCCACAACGAGTGACCTCTTTGTCAAGAGTAGGCCTGAGATCTACTGTTGATATGACAATACCCATTATAGCTGCTTTAAGATATAAAGTACTTTTCTGTGACGTGTTTGTTGTGGCTGTTGAAAATGGAAACTAGAAAATAAGGGATGTTTAGTACTGGCAAATGTTTTAAACTATATTTACATTAATATTTTATTGCTTTTTTTTCTAGCTGCCCTCGAACAAAGAGTTGCAAGGCACAGACAAGAAATAAATGCGGACCCAGTAGCTATGTCATAGTTTCAAGAGGCCATTGAGGAGATTCTCCATCCAAAATACCCATCCTGATAGCATTTCTTTTATGTTGACAAACGGAAAGTACTCATAATTAATAACAGATTTTACAGTATATCCACGTCAATACTATTATGTTCGTGTCTGTAATTGCATCAAATCTGCATTTCAGCTATCAGAGAAGAAAGCAAGCTGCCGTGGGTGCAAATCCTGATCAGCCAGCAATCAAGAATTTATCAGATGCTGCAGCTGAAAAGAAGCGACATAATGGTGGGGAAATCAAAGAAAACATTTAAAATATTCCAAACATTTTACATTTGTCAAGGCTTTTGTGTGTGTGTGTGTGTGTGTGTGTGTGTGTGTGTGTGTGTGTGTGTGTGTGTGTTCATAAAGTTTTCAGTTTTTAATGAAATGAAAGATATTGTTTATACAGGTATATTACCACCACTGTTTGTTTCACAATCGTCAAGGCTAGTGTGTGTGTGTGTGTGTGTGTGTGTGTGTGTGTGTGTGTTTTTATAGAACATGATTTTATGTAAAAGACTGTTCTGCTAGTCGGTTACACCATCTGTAAGTTCTTACACTATATTTACGTACCAGTGTTCATTATGAAGGGCTTTATCATGCTAATTGTTCAGGTTGCCTTATTCTTTTTTTAACATCTGCTTCTGCTGTCATTTACTCAGGAATGTTGTTAAAACAAACTTAAGGATCCAGACCAATACTCTAGACATTGCAATAATAGGAACAATGACAATGGCAGTCCGGTATCCCTTTTTTGAAAAAATGTCATTGAGAGTAACAAATCGTGGTGATTTCTTATAACGATATATCTATGCAAAAATGAAACAATATACTTATTCTGACCTGTACTTATTACAATATATAAAAGACTGTGTGATCAAACTAAATTTAATCATATTTTAAATGAATTTCAATTCCTCACAAAAACGTCTTGCTGACAAATGGGTAAAACGTGGTGGTTGGAAGGATAAAGATTTAAAATTACAATTAATTAGTATTTGGGGTCTGCATTGAGATCCTTTTTTAACAGAGTCTTTTAATATGTGATCTAAGTATTGTTGCTTTTTGCTTTTTTTTGTATGTAAAGTGTTTTTACACTGAATGACATTTTAGAGGGTGTCTTCATTAAATCGTGGTTAAAAACATATGATAGCCAGTAATGTTTTGCTCAGAGATTACTAAAAAGGAAAAAAGTCAAAATTTTAAGTTGTATTACTTCTTTTTTTTTTTTTTTTGATAGGTCTTTAACCCAAAAACAGATGGCTGGAGGACTGTGTGCAACAAATGAAATCAGACATAGCAGACAGGGAACCAGCCAAAACCTCCTTCTCTGCAACACTGGTTCTTGATAGAAACAGAGTTTTAAAGGGCATAGAGTTGCTTCTGTTTTACAAGATGCAAGAAAAGTTTTGACAAATTTTTGCATCATAACACAGGGGCTCAAGATGAATTAGAACAATTTTCATTCACCAATTTTTTTTAGAATTAAAAGGATAATAAAACTTTCAGGACTTGTCGGCAAGATAAGATGACGTCCTGAAGCAGCCGGTTGCATTGCTTTAGACCCCAGGTTTTAGTTGATTGTCAGTACGCAAATAATGTGCTTTGTCTTTTAAAAAGTCAGTTAAGCAAAATTCCAGCTTGTCTGTCAAGATCTCTTCCTTTTTAGACTGAATAAAAATAGGCAGGTATGAAGAAAAACAACTGAAAAAGAGAAAGCAAGCAAGAAAAGCAGTGTCATAATGCAGCCACTGCTCCATTGGCCTTCAGTTGCAAAGAGTTTGTCAGGAAGCTAGGAGCATTAAACAATGCCATTGTAGGTTTGAGTGCGTCTGAGATGAATGTTGGGTTAAACCAACACTATACCTTCCAAAGAGGCCACATTTCTACAGAGTGAGAGTGCCTCTACTACAAAATAAAGCTCTTTTCCTCTGCAGCTAGAGCTGGCTTACACTGGACCATCGGTCTGGTTGTCTCGATGGATGTGTTCATTGCTAATTTATCACCAACCTCTGATGGATATTCATCACTTCCTCGGCACCGGGCCAGATCTCACAGCATGCACACCAGACTAAGTGCCCACACGCGTTCAAAATACAGTCACTACGAAAAAAATAATTAAATGAGCAAATGTGTTTCATTACAAGAGATTAATGATTATTGAATAGTAATGGCATCGGCACAGTGAAGGCTCTCCTGCACAGTAAGCTTACCTTGAGCTTTAAATAAATTTGCATAGCAGCAATTTAGATTTTTTTAATAATTACTAGATTCTGTCTTAAATAAAGGTGATAAATGAAGATGGTTGGTTAAATGATGACATGCAAACAAGGGCATCAAATCATTCAAGGCAGCAACTAATTATTATTTTCTCGATTTTAATTGTTTGGTCTATAAAATGTTAGAAAATAGCGACCGACAGTCCAAAACCCCAAGATAAGCAATTTAAAGTTATGAAAAAACGGAGAAAAGGAGAACATCCTCAACAATTGAGAAACTGGATCCAGAGAATGTCTGACATTTTGGCCACAATAAAAGTTAATTATCACATTGCAATTGTCAGTTATCACAATAGTTGCTGCTTAATTTGCTTTGCTTGTTTTGTCTGACCAACAGATATTCGGCAGTCTTGCTTTGAAAAATTACTAAAACGATTAATCGATTTTTGTCAGTCATCTAATCAGCTATTAACTAAATGTTTTAGTGCTTAAATCAGCTTTTACAATAGTAAACTGCATGGAAAGTGGCCAAATATCCTACCTTCTAAAGCTCCACTATTTTGCTTTTGCTTTCTTATATGTCTTCAATTCCTAAAGTGTTTGAAATCTGCAAAAGTCGTTTTTTTTTTTTTTTTTAAAGAAATATTTTTTTTTTTTTTTTTTTTGGAAAATTTAAAAACAATTATCATAGTGAAAGTTAGTCTTTTTTAATCTCAAGCTTGAAACTTGCGTTTGTGAACCTAAACCTTGTCTTTTCTATTTTGAGGATAATATAAACTCAGCCACACAGCCACCCACAGACGGGGAAGCGCACACAGGTCGCAATCAGCCTGTTAGCGCTTCACATGCAGACATGCAGCACACCTAAAAAGGCTAGCTAAAAGCAGAGTTAGCATAATTATGCCAGAGAACAGGCTGATATGAAAGTATCGCTATACGAGTCTTGTCCAGATGCTGTGGGGGAAAAAAGTAATTAAATGAGTCTTCAGTCCATTGCATAGTTTAATACAGCATAACATTGTTTGCCTGAATGATGTGAATTAATTTTGGGGAGATTCAGAATCCACCTCCATATAGATTTTCAGTCCATTTTCAATGCAGAGCACAGCCGGCCTGCTTTCTAATGTTAAGTGCCTGAAGCTGTGAGTAATTAGTTTAGTTTAAGAAGAGATGAGTGCCTTGCTCTTTTAGAAATGTATTTTTTTTTTTTTGGAGGGAGGCTCTTCCTTAATGTTCTTTCAAAGATTTTGACATTTGGTGACATTGAAACAAATTTCAGTTTTATGAAGCTGTCGGTCTGTGTGGGAGACTATGGAGCATGAGTCCTCTGGACTAGTTTATGAATAGTTTAGATTATCCATTTCAAGATGAGGAAATATGTGAACAAAATAAAGTCAGGATGTTCACTGTAGTCTTTTGATAAGAGAAGTGGTGAATGGAAATCTATTCTGGTTTTGGCAGGACTCATAAGCATTAGTGTCCTTTTGTGCTCTGGAGGTAATGTCTCCGCACTTGGTTTTTTATGATCACATCAGCGAGGACACTAATGGCGGCGCTGGCAAAAGTGAATGAATTCTTATTGCTGTCAGGCCATTCTGAGCTTCATCTTAGTACTGTTGTGTGTATTTTTAGCTAAAACTAGCAGCCTAAAATGTCTTTTTTGTTTTTAAAAAAAATAACTTTCTCCCCCTGATCTGATGCAAATGAAGGCATCAAATCAGCTAGGGCTCATTATCGATTAATCTGAGGATTTCCCCCCCATTGTTTGGTCTATAAAACGTCAGAAAATACACTGATCTCAGCAACTGTTTAATGAACTGTCTTGTAATTTTGTATAGACGTACATGTTTCTCTCAAAATGTACTGTGGTAACTTAAATGAGACCTTAACTTTTCATCTAGCACAAACATCAGGTCGGAACTTTAATTTGTCAAGCACTTTGTAAAAACTAATGACGTTCACATCAGCCTCAGCTGTACTTTGTTTTTAGTGCTCACAAGCAAAACGGCGACGGTGAACATGGTAAACATTACACCCGCTTAATAACAGCATGTTAACATGCAGATGTTGGCATATAGTTAAACGCGCTGCTATGTTCAGCTTTGACGGCTGTGGACTCATGTTTACGCTTATTTTGTAGTCAACATTTAACTGTTGCCTTCCCGCTCTCAGCGCCAGTCACATCCTAGACAAGTCCTCGTGTCTCGGGCTTGTTGCAAGGTGTTTTTTATTCAGTGATGAGGGGCAAGATTTTGTCTGGGGTTGCTACATTAGTGTATTGTTTCAAAATGTAGGCACTTTGAAAGAATGACCAGTTCTTCTTATTTCTATAGTTTGAAGTATTTTCTCGATAAAAGGGTCTACAAAATGTAAGACTGAAAAACAAAGAAAGCATATCAGTTAGCACTGCAGTTGGGCATTTTCATTATTAATTAGTCTGACAACTATTTATTTTTTCAATTATTTGATTCATTATTTAGACCATAAAATGTCTATAAATGTTGAAAATTTACCCTTCATAAGCTTCTAGAGCCTGAGGTGACTTTTCCAATTGTCTGCCTAAAACCTAAAGGTAATCAGTTTACAATAACATAAAACGGGGATAAGCAGGAAAATCTCACCAGCAGCTGGAACCCATGAGTGTTTGAGCTTCTTCCTTGATACGGGGCTTTGATTGTCTGTCTCTGCACTCGACTGACTAATTGATTAAATGACTAATTGTTCCAGCACAGATGTGAGAGGGATAAACTTGTTGAGTGAAATGATTTGATGGGTAAAATGGAACTATTTGGAGGCATTTGAATCATCGATAACCATGTTCTACCATTAAAATTGGCCTTGAGCATATTTTCACTGGCCAGCGGGCAAACATGAAAAAAATCTGAAGTAATTTTGAAATAATGAAATCTGTGGTATTGATACATTTCAACAAAAGAATGTAAAAAATTATTATAATTTTATGTTTTATGATTAATCTAGCATTTTGAAGGAAAACCATGACCATCAGTACTGTGAGATGAAAACACCTGTACAGTTGGGAAGTCTCCTTTATCGATTTTTCTCAATATACTATGTCAACCTTGACAGAGGGATGTCAGCAGCCTGCTTTACTGACTGCATCGCTGACAAAGATTAGGTGTTGCTGTCAAAGGTAAAGAGTAGGCTTTTCCTATCTGTTGGCACCTTTTTTTCTTTTTTTTTAAGTACATCAGCTTGATCTTCCTTGCTGAGAAGTTGTTTTAAAACTCTGATTAATCCTACAAATTCTACAATCAGCTTTAACACAAAGAAACATTCTCTTTGCACAGGAGCCGTTTTGCTTTTGCTTCTAATTCGACGTAGCCCAGTCCAGTCTGATTAGTCACAGGAAGCACACTCGGCCAGCGGCCGAGCAGATGGGAAAATATTGGCTGATCACAGGCTGAAAAACGATAGACTATATGCATTTCCTCAAGGACAGTGGCCCAGCTGGCCCCATGCCATCAGTGAAGACTTACCTAGTCTGTCTTTTGTTGTTACTCTTCCCACACTGCTGATACATGCTGTCTGATACCTTAACCTCTCTGAAATGAGGTATAGACAGGTGAGGAGGGATTAATGTACGTATGCGCATGCAGGGTCACAGGCCAAGCCCTCAGCTTTGGAAACTGTAAAGGTTTCAATTCATGCAATAACAGTTGAGGTGGAAACAAATCCAGCTTGTCTCTCACTAGTCAAAAATGACAATATACCTTTACCCATGGTCAGTGTTTGGTATAAGGTCTGTCCTTCAATGACATGTTTTTCACTTTTTGTGTTTAGCTTCTTGGTGTTTTAGCCCAAAAAAAAAAGTTTGTGCTTTTTATTTCGCAGCAGAAATATCTAACATCCATTCAACTGGGTACAACATGATGATGATCAATAAACAGGAAAAGAAGAGACAGCAATAAAAAAGGAAACCATTTCCAATCCACCAGGAGGATTTTTGAAAAAAAAAAAAGGGGGGGGGACATTTTAAAAAATACAATGATACAAGCAAGAAGTTGAAGATTTATTATTACTGTAGCCACATTTCAAATGTTATTGGATGCTTCTTGTGATTCAAAAGAAGAGAATGACAAGGGCAACCCACATGTAGCCACAAACTGTATGTTGTATCTGTAAAGAAAATGAAATCTGGGCTGCTCAGTTTATGACTTTCCCTCATTTTACGTCCCTTTTAATGTCTCTCTCTAAGGAGAAAAGCTGTTTATTAGAGATTATCTAGCCCTGGAGTCTTTTCATCCACATTACACTGAAAAGATAAAGCCGACCTTGAAACTTTGGATAAAGAGGGACATGTCTTCAAACACTTTTACTTTTTCTGCATGCTATATCCTTTTTGGACATCCCCCTCTGTTTTTCTTTCTTCGTCTGCCCTACCTCAGTTGGAGGGAACGGGAGGAGATTCATGTCCCAGGGAGAGTATCTGTCAGTAACAGATCAGCTAGTGCTGCTGCAGTGGCAGGTATCTCCATCACTTCCCCGGTGCCTTTCCTCTCCTGCATTGATCAGCTCCCTGTGTCTGGCTAAATGGGGTCTGGGAACACATCTGCTGCCTTTGAGACCCTCTAACAACCGGGGACTCTGTGGAGACCTATACTTAAAGCTCTGCAGAGACTTAGCCCATAGCTCACATTAAGTGTATGTGTTTTATCTCAAGCGTCGAGGCTCACGGAGGAGGATCTGCCCAAAAAGGAGTGGCACTCAAAAAAGGCTCAGAAATTGAAGACCTTCGTGTTGCGCACAGAAATTTTGTGATTTACACCCTCCCTCCCTGCCTGCTTAGCGCGAGATGCCATGGTACAATCCTCTTCTGTCTCAGAACACTGAATAGACTTGTCTAATATTCAGAGACAAAGTCGTGTCAGCCCCGGCACACACTAACGCACTTCGACACTGACTCTATAGCTCTCCCATATTCTCCTGAGCGAGCCCAGGAAACAAGGTGTCGCGTGATAGACAGACACAATCACAGACTGTTTTCTTGCCAGTACACATCTGTCAAGCGCCTCCATTTTTCAGATACATCAGTATATTGTTTGACAGGAGATGTGATACAGATTCTTGGGGTGTTGGTTGAAGAATAGCTTTACCGTGAAAAACTGTATTATCTTTTGGTCTTATTGACAAAGTGTTAATGCTCCGAGTCTCCTGAAGGTATCTGATAATCGAAACATCTCATAGAACCTTATTATTTTATGGTCATGTATATAGACGACTAGGTTTCTTTTTCTTACGTAGGTTGCAGTACCTGATTCGCAGTTGACATTTACTTATAAATCAGCATCTGCACTAAAAATATATGAGTTGCAGACATGGAGAAGGGAAAAAATGAACGAGTTACAAAAACAACGTGCAAAAAATAAAAAGGTTCTCGAGATCAAAGGGTTTTCACACAGATTCCTAGTGGAAAGGGACGGGGTTAGGCTTCATCAAAGCTACCCTCATTACCTGGCAGGAGCAAACACTCAGCTCCTAACTGCAACCGTCTATTGCAAAGGATCGGACAGTGATCTCCCAGGGCCAAGCAGATCGATTGTGAGCCATTCCAAACATGCTAAACCTGGCCTTGGCTGTAATGAAACACTGCCTTCCTGGAGGCCAACACATAACACCGTGAGATGGAGAGGGAGACTCCAGCGAAGAAAATAACTCTCACTTCAATTGCCTGAATAAGTGGAACACTGAGACTCTAATAGTTCATACATCCTTTAGCAAAGACTTTTTGAATATATTTCTTCAGGCATGCAGAAAGTGTATGAAATTGTCTTTTTAAAAGGAGAGAGAGAACTTGCCTGGACTGAGTGCTTTAAGAGTCTCCTACTGCTCATCTTCATTCTTAACAATTGGATAATATTGTGGCAGTGAACATAGCATTAGGGCCGTTAATGTTTTGACAATGCTTCGAGAGTGATGGCTAAGGAAACATTAATTCAGTTAAATATCCCATAATGAAATCAATGAATAGCTGTTTTTGAAGATTATGATTTACAAGCTTTGAAGCTGGCCGGGCGGACAGCAACACTTTGTATCAAGGGTTTTCCGAGGTTAAGTTTCAGTTGAAGGCAGCAGCAACAACAAAAGGAAATCTTTTTTTTTTTCTGGGTTACAAGATACGAATGGCAAAAACACCTAGCCACCGCTGTGGTCCAAGGCAAGAGATGATGGCATATTTTTCCTCCTTGTGTACTCCAGTGGATGACCTTTTTCTGATGGATTAGTTTTAGAAAAGTCATACATCACATCCAGATATCAATTATTCTGAACTCAGAAAAAGCTCGTGGCTTGAAGGCCAAGCTTTAGAGTACAGCTAGATATCCTCTGCTGTGTCAGACAGATGTCACAAACACCACAGTAAATGTAGTCACTTGTCAGCTGAATGCATTTCTTCTATAACAGTCCATAATGATCAAGAGTATTGGAATTTTCCTAGCTTTTCAATGAATGCAAAATTTAGAATTCAATCCTGGGTACAAAAAGCTGAAATTGGTTCCAGGGGAAGTCTCCAACTGAATTTCTAATATTCAGTTGCTCCTGGTTACTGTTTCACCTCAGATAGCCTATTTAGGGTTTGAGTCAAACTTTTTCAGTTGTCACATTGGCCTTGGCCTAACACATTCTTGTCAATTACCCAGCAATGGTCTGGGACACATTGGACAGGTTGTGGTGGGGCCTTTTTGGCCAAAGCGGTATCCACTGATGTAGACTGACGCTTGGCGTAAAGTGCCCTCACAGAAATGGCACAGAGGTAGAAATGTGTCAACTCCATCAGGCAGCGGAGGAATTCCCTATCAAGTCTGTTTAAGAGATCTCAACATCTTCCTCTTCTGCATGTCGAGTGACAGAGGACTCACTCAGCCACCGCGACTTGTTGATATGACCCCTGCCGTACGGGTCAAAATGAGTCAACACCTGTGTCTCTCCATCAGTCTTTTTCTTTCTCTCCTCTTTCTTTATGTCTGTCACTCCCTCTTTTTTACCCTGTGAAGTGACGAGGCCTGCAAACCTTGCAGTGGCGTAGATGATACTCCCATTTGAGTGCAGCAGAAGTAGTGTATGACATTAACTAAATATCTTTTGTGGTCACATGGTGAATTGAAATTATTAGCCGATAAATCTGTTAGTTGATTGGCAGATTATTGATCTGTAACCATTGATTAATCGCTCAAGTCATTTTCCAACCAGAATTGTCAGACATTCTCTGGTCCCAGTTTCTTGAAACAGGTACTTAACACTTTAACGTGTTTTTTGAGCTGTAAAAAAATGATATGACTGTACTGTGATGAAACACATCAATGCTGGTGTCGATATTGACATTTCTTACCAGAGTTGTAAAAATCTGCATTTCATGGGTTGAAAATGGCTCAACACGCTATCTACTGTTTTTAAATCATCCTGAACCTTGCACGGCCAGTGTTGACAACCAGACTCCATTCTTTCCCCTTCAGAACCTCATATGGCTCGGCAGTGGTTGCAGATGGCAAAAGGTCCCTCGATTGGCAGTCCACTGTTACGTACATTTGAAATCAGCATTTTTCACGAGAGTGCTATTCTAACTATCTGCTTGACTTGGGGAGCTCTGGCCAACTGCTCAAATTTATATGGCTCAGGACCACCATGGTCCTCCACCACATTAATGTCTGCTTCAAGGGATTCTGGAGGGGAAAAGACCTCAACCTCCAAAGAGCCCCCCTTAGCATAGGTGCCTTGTGGTCACTGAGCAACTCCTTCCTCACACATCCACGCCCCCCCTCTCTCAGCCCCTTGCCCAATTTTTTGTAATTTTCAAAAGTGCAGAGTTGGTGGAGGTAGGCGCAGAGTTGGGGTGAAGTCACTTTAACGTGAAGATTTGGTGCATTTTTCTGTTGTCATATCATTGTAGAATATCTTTGAGTTTTGGACCGTTGATCAAACAAAACAAGGTATTTTAAATTGCAATTGGAATTTCCACATTCTATGTAACAAACAATTACCCCATTAATTGAGAAAATAATTGTCACATTAATCTGCAATGAAAATAATGAACTAATTCTTAATTTCACCTAAATTGCAGCCCTAATCCTTTATGCATGAGTGTATGGGTTTGTGTAAATCAGGTTTCATTACAGATTTTTTTTTTTTTTTTTGCCAGTCTCACAACATGGCTCGCTGGATGGTAATTTGGGTCAGTCCACCACTTTGGTCACGACCTGAAGTGTCTCAACAACTATTAAATCGATTGCCATGTGATGTTGTACAGGCAATCATTGTCCCAAGAGAAAGAAAAATACTGGCTTTGGTGATCCCCTGACTTCTCCTCATTAAGTTAATTTCTTTTGGTTTTAAGTAAAGTATCTCAACAGCTATTGGAGGATTGCCATGAACTTGGTATGCATATTCAGGTCCTGAACAGGATTAATGCAGACTACTTCTTTGATCTCTCAACATTGCATCTAGTGCCATCATCAGGTCAGATTTTTTTTTTTTTTTTTTTGTACCAATATATTTGTTTATAACTGAAATAGCCACAAAGCTAATAACATTCCCAACATCCTCAACTGTAGTTCATGTTTATTGTTAATTAGCAACTGTTAGCAATTTGACACACTAATCTAAGATATGTTAGCATTTAGCTCACTGCACATGTGTGTCTAAGTACAGAAGTACCTCATAGAACCACTAGCATGGCTGCAGACTCTAGTCTTGTTTGCTAGAAACCAGGTTTTGCAAAATAATTAAGCGACTAGTTGTAAATGACCTGTTGATGTTAGAAAAAACACTGAACAACCCTTTTTTCATATTACTCGTTAAGTTGTATTTTTCAGAGTAAAGTACAATGATCCAACTTTTTCTCTCACTTTTACTCTTATACTTGTTTTGAGACCTTGTGTATACATGAGTGGGTTAGAGGTTTTTTAAATTTTTTTTTTTTTTTTTATTCAAGCCTGTGAATGTAGACTGTTTAGCTCAGTATATCGTTTTCAATCAATGTTGATAGCATAGCAGTAAAATTAAACTGTTGCAGCGCAAATTATCCTATGCGTTGCTCTTAACAGCTATTTTGTGCATCACTGGATGTGATTTATTAACTGCAGGAGCATGATTGACTGACTAATGGGACAAATACTCAATCAACAGAGAGTTGATCAACAATTTTGATAATTTCTCCCCAAGTAAGCATTTTCTGTGGCTTTTAAATTGAGGATTTGCTGCATTTTTTTTTTGATATCATTTTTAATTTGTAGAGCTGAAACTATTAGTTGATCAATCGATTAGTCAGTCGAGAGATAATTACAGAACAACAGCTCTGACAATCTTTGTTAAATATTGTCATTTTTTATTTTTTTATTTTTATTTTTTTAAGCTCAAATGCCAACTACTAAGGAAACCATGAAATATTTACGTTTGTGGAGCTGGAATCTGTGAATTATCTGTGTTAGTAGAAAAATGAATATGTTTGGGTTTTCAGTGTTTTCTGCCATTTTATAGACCAAAATGGTTGATCAAAGGAGAAAATGAGCGGCAGACTAATTGATAATGAAAATAATTGTTAGTTGCTGCCCTTTAAGTTTGAGTATCTTTGGATCTTCGGCTGTTTACTGGACAAATTAAGCAATTTTTTAGTTTTCCATTCTATAAACTAAATTATTGACATAAATCATCAAATTAATTGATAATGAAAATATTTGTTAGTTGCAGACATAGAAACTTTTTAGAAAAGAATTATCTACCTACTAAAAAAAATTGTTAGCAGTAAATTCTACGTGTAGTTGCTTTTGACAGCGTGAAAATTAAAAGCGTTCTCTTTGTCTTCCCTTGCGGACACTTGTACTCCTTTTGTCTCATTGTATCATCATTACACGGTGGATGAATTCATTGGTTGTCCACTCCCTTTCATTGTGACTGTCCTCTTTCCTCAGGGTCTAACTGTAACTCTGGCTTGCGTGCCTCTCTGTGAAGTTGCTGTAGCTGGTGTTATAGCAGTGGGCAGCGCGCAAAAAAAAAAAAAAAAAAAAAGTTACCTGTCGACTCCAGCTCTTTAATACAGCTTGTCCTCATGAATGTGTTTGCCTGTTTGTGTCTGTTCTGTATGTGCGAGTGTGTGAAAGGAACAGGGGCGCTGTGAACTGATGCAGAGAGACGAAGCGAAGTTCACTCACTAAAATATTTAACAGCACAGGCCAGGAATGACTTCTCCCTAACTTTCAACGCATCCTTTCCCACAAAGGGCAAAAGGAGCAATGTAGTGGCCGCATGTGCATTAAATGATGTCTTCCAGTCTGGAAAGTCTTTTTTTATTTTTTTTTTAATTATTTGTCGCGACGGAAGGGACAATAAAATGTACAGTGAAAAGAGAATGTATCAGCTCAACTAAACCTCTGGGGCTAAACAGCTCAACAGTAATGTGAGCAAATAATGTTGTCAATCGATTAACTGATTAATCAACTAATTAGCCGTGATCATTTTCATTGTTGATTAAGTTGCCGATTATTTTCTCAACCCTCAATTAATGATTTTGTCAATAAAATGCAGGCAGAGCCCAAAGAATGTCTATGAAAAATTCAAAGGGCCCAAGGTAACATATTCATATTAATGGTTTTGTCCAACTAACAAAGCCCAAAGATATTCAGTATGCCGTCATATAAGGCAATGAAAAGCAAATCTTCACCTTTGAGAGGCCAGGATCAGGAAATGTGTGGGATTTTTGCTTTAAAAATGACTCAAATGACAAATGGTTCATCAAAACATTTGCAGATTCATTTATTATTCATGCTGCAGTCTAACACCAACAGTGGGAGGAACCCAAAGGGTGCTGCTCCACTTATAAATTCATAAAGTGATTAATTAAATTGAGCAATTGGTAAAATTGTTCAGTAATTAATTCATTTAATAAATGTCCTTCCTTCAATAAAAAGAGAAATTCAAAAGAAACATCAACAAGGTTAATCTGAGAAACTGGCTTTTGCTCTGTTGGTAAGAAGTCACTTTCCAAAATATTCCACAACTTTTAAAAAAAGATTTAATGTATATATTAATGAAATGCTGACACACCATACTTGCATTAGGTTACCCAGTCAACTTTTTATGTAGATAGATTGGCGTTCACATGATATTGACTACACTTTCAAGCATTTATTACACTTCAAGCAAATTTCAATTTAATTACAGAGACTGATGCTTGATTTCAACGCATTGAAATAAATTTCACAAAGGGTAGTCATCAGAATTAAACATATAACGATCGGCAGTCTCCCTCTCACTCTCACAATTCAATTTTCCAACAATTCAATTCTATTTAACCAAGTACACAATAACAGAAAAAACACCAAAACACACAGATCCATTATATGAGTTCGAATAGTATGGCAAAAAAAAACCCATAAATGAAATAAATAAATAGATAAATTAATAGATTGAAAAAATATAAAATGAGGTAAAATTAAAACCAATCCTATGATTATTTTTAATTTTGAGATGTCATTTAGTTCATTTGAAATTTGGAATTACAGAACTGGATTGGTTAAAGTAAATCTTCCTTTTCCTATTTCGTTGAATGATTTACAATTTAGGAGGAAGTTTATCTCAGTCTCAACCTCCCCTGTCGAGCAGTGACCACATGTTCTGTTTTCTTTCAGTTGCCATGACTTTTTGTGTCTTCCTTGTTCGATTGGCAGATTGTGGTCACTGAGCGTATACTTGGTTAGGATCTGCCTCTGCTTTCTATCTCTGACAGTTAAGAGAGAGTCTGCCAGTTCATAATCTCTGTTTAGGGACTGATGACATTCTAATCTACTTTGGCTTTTAGTTTCTTCTTTCCAGTCTTTTCAAATAGGTTTCTTTACATTGTGTTTATAATTTGGTTTAGTCTGATTGGTGTTTGGAAAGCAATGTCATTGCGAGACGGGTCAGAGTGTGTTCAAGAGGGGGGCAGTTAGTCTCAGCACCGACTGACATAGGGGACTCTTCTCTGGGCTCAGCTCTTGAGTTTGAAGGGCTTTGGAGTGGAAGGTGTTTAGGGGGCTGGATTTGAGGTGCTTAAAAAATTTTTAAGTGCTCTTTTGAATGTTAATTATCAGTGGGCGTCTGCCTAATTCTGCTCGACAGGCATTGTTGGTTATTTTCTTTGTACGTGTAAAATGTATCTGTAGAATTCTGAATGTAGAGATTCTGTTGGGTGTTTATCACAACAGGTATAGCAACAATGACGGAGTGGACCCCAGGCTTCACTACCATATAGTGCAATGGGCAGGATAACATTAAATATTATCAATTATTTTAAGACAGATTTTAATAGAATATAATGTCGTTCAAGAATTTGGAATTTATAAAATTTTTCTCTTAATTGCATTTAGAGCTTTTAGAACTTTTTGTTTCAGTGCATTCACTGCCATGTTGAAACTTCCTGATGCTGTTATGGTTATACCAAGATGGGTATAGCTCATAGTTCAATGATTTGATTTATTTATGGTGAACTAGTATTTGTTTTCCTGACATCTAGGGTGTTTTTGGAAAAAAAAAATAAAAAATGGATTGTTCACATTTACTGCCAGGGCCCAGTTATGGCATCATTTTTCTGCTACAACCAGCTGTTGCTGTAGTCCATGTTCAGTAGGTGATAGCAGAACAAGGTCATCAGCATAAAAAAGAGATTTCCCCTCTTCATCTAGGAGGGAGAGGCCAGTAGCAGCACACTGAGCAAACTGAACAGCAAGTTCATTTATATACACATTAAATAATGTCAGATTTTAAAATTGCAACCCTTAACACCTCTGGTTGAAGAGTTTTTTTTTGTTTTGTTTTGTTTTGTTTTTTTTTTTTCAGTTTGTTTGTCTCCAATTTCAACATCACACCTATGTCGTACTATTTTATTTTTATATTTGTTTGGTGTACATGTTTTTTAATTAAAATGTAAGGGTATATACATGGTTGGTGGAGCAGTGTTTCTTGAGGAAGCCAATTTCATTTTTACTCAAGATTATTAAGGAAATGTATTTTTTTTTTGTTTTGTTTTTTTTTGTTTTTTTTTTTGTTAAGAATACTACATAATAATTTACCGTGACAGCTGCTAACACAGATGCTATGGTAGTTACCCAGGTTTTTTTTGTCCCCACTCTTCTAAATGGGGGAAATGAACCCTTTTGGACCAGATTTCAGGAAAATATCCTGACTGTAACATGATATTGAACAACTCCAACACCGCATCCTGCCTCTCTGGGGTGCTGTATTTGAGCATTTCATTTTTAATGCTGTCTGGACCACAGGCTTTCCTAGGCCAGAGGGATTTAATCTGTGTGATCAATTCTTCCCACAGTAATTGGGAAGTCAAGGGGGTTTCTTTTGTAATATATTGTTCTGAATTAATTTGATCTATTGGTATGTCTTTGTACAGATTTTCAAAATGTGTTCTCCAGATGTCACCACTTTTGGTGGGTAATGCTTATGGGTGCTTTGTGTTGAAGTTATTCCCCATATCCCAGAACTGATTTTGTTTAATGGTATTCTCAATATCTTCAAGTTTCATGTAGATATAATCTTGTTATCTGTTCCTAATTGTACTTCTATATTTATTTAAAATTTCATTGTACCTGATCTGTAATGCTGGGTTATTTGGTTGGTGGTGCTTTTCATTTGATATTTTTATCAGGTCTTTTCTGATATCATATTGATATCATCAGTGGCCTTGTTTACAACATCTCTGGTAGGGACATATTGATTTTGGTCATATATTGATATGACATTCATCAGATCAGGTGACTTTAAGGCCATGATGAATTTATCTCCACCGTCTGGGCCCCATCTGTAAGTAGGATTCAATTTATACAGCTTACGGGGCTCTTTTTTTTTGGTCACTCATTTGACCTGAGACTTTAAAGAACACATTTATTTGGTCATAGTCTGAAAGGGGGGATTGCTGTCTGACAGTGAATGCACTGATAGTGGAGGGGCCCATGTTGTAGCCTACTACACTAGATCCAAGAGCTGAGGAGTTATGTGAATCTCCCTAAAGAGCCCTGTCTGAACTTACCATTACCTATGTATAGGCCTAAGGCCCGAACAGAGATGCATTACCTCTCTGCCACTTTGATTTATTTTGGAGTCAAGGTTGTTTCGATGGGTGATGGTAGGTGTGGTAAACAGGGTAGATTGACCAAACACATGGTTGTTGCCTTGTGGGTTTGACATCAGTTCCTTTTCTCCCATTCAGATCTCCAGTTAGAAAAAAACAGAGTTTCATAAATTTCTTCTATATACTAAAGAGAATCTACTGGGGGTATATAAATAGCACAGAGGTATAGAACCCTATCATTTATGCCAAGGGCTTGATCTTAATGCTAAGATGTGATTTACCCAGTTTTACTGGTGAGATCTGACGGAAGACAGATCTTTTATACCTAACCAAAATCCCTCCCTATGTTCTGCGTATGTTTTTTTTTTTTTAATTTTATAGCGGGCACCACAACTTAATTATGTCCTGGAGAACAGTGAACGAGCAAATTGTTTAAATACCATGTTTCCGTCAACCCAATCATGTCAACATCTTTGATAGATTTCATGAATTCAGGGTTTTCAGTCTTCAGCTCAGAGGTTGAGGAGTGGAGAAATAAACGTATTAGAAACAACCTGTTTCCAGAGTTTACTACTTCTGATTATAACACTTGATTAATACGGTTTGCCATTTTTCCCAAGGTGATATTTTGAAGGTGATGCCCCAAATTTCAACTAGTGCCAATTTAAATTTTAATGAGGTAGTCGTTATACCACTTTGCCCCGGGCCGGCCATACCCGCAGGGACTGCAAACACGGCTGCTGTTGGCCACCCAAACTTAAATAGAGGGACAGATGTGGAGCAGAGCCCTAGTGAGCAATATTTCTAACATATCGATCTGTGAAGAGAGGGAACGAGGGGGAAGATGAAGAACAGAGAGACAATAAGAGATTGAGATGGAGAGGAGTATTGGCAGGGGAGCCGGAAAGCAACAGCTTCACATTCCACTTCAAAGGAAAAATTTGGGAGTCACTGTAACATAGAACCCAGCATCCTGACAAAATTACTGATACCCAGAAGAGACAATTTTGCTGCAGACCCTGGAAATAATGTGCAGTTGTTGCAAAATCGCTCAATCAAGGGAGTTTAACTTTGGGCCGGGCATTGAATACTGGCTCAGATAATTAGTCTTGCAAGAGTACTGGGTAATTATAACCAAAATATTGCTTTTATATTACCAGCGAGGTAATGTGATAGTTTTAGGGAACAGTACTTTGGCAGTCAAAGTGATGCTCAGAATGCCAAGTGAAGCGTGTAGGATATGCACATTTCTAGCTTCATCAGTGGAGAGCTTCACACATTGTGATTTCCAAATGGTTGTAAGGGGGTAATTTAACAAGAGTTAGCCTTTGTGGACTTGAAAATCCCAGGAGTCGTGTGTTCTGCAGTCTGTGAAGACGAGAGTAGCAAAAGATCAAGTGTTGCTGATTTTTCTAATTCTGCCAGATTGTTTTTCTTCGTGTTGTAAGGAAGACTGTGTTGTATTTAAGGTATAAATGTTTAATTAATCTCCTGTGTGCAGAACAGATTTGTTACCCAATTCCCAATTAGGGTTAATGCACAGTTTCTAAAGTGACTGTTTGCTAAACCCCTCCCCCAACCAGTCATAGTGGAAGCCAGTCGTTACTTCCAAGGCCAAGGAATACACCATTAACTGAACAGGTTACATTAGTTGTGAGGTTAGAGTTTATGTTTTAAAAAAAGCCCTGTTCACAACAAGCACATCCACTGTTTAGTATGTCCTCACTGTGTTGAATTTGGTTCAGGATTTTGATCAAGATCGAGGCTAACATTATCAGCTCTGTCCTGCTCTTTATCAGATTTGGGGAAGTTTTCACTCCAGTAACCCCACTTAATGTTATTCAAGATAGTGTAAGATTTGCCAAACACATTGGTTAGTCTTCATCCTAAAAGCCTTTTCTTTCTTAATGTTGTCTATCTAAATGAAAACATAGTATGTATAAATACAAACATATTGGTCAGCAGGCAAACAGGGTTGTGTTAGAGTGACATAACAGCCAATACCTAGTTCTACACTGTGATATGAGAACAATGCTGTTTCTTTATTTCTATGTCTTCTAGATGGATCAGCAACAGGATGGTGACTTTTTGTTTGGGACATGTAGCTTTAGCCTCAGTCTTTTAGCACAAAATCATGTATGTAGCAATTAAGGGCAAATGTAGGAGCCTTTTACAAGATTAAGTATGTTAAAAGGAGTCAGCTGGAAACATTAATTAATTTGTAAAGCCGAGTTCAGACTACAGGAGTTGTGGGCCGATTTATCCCTGATCCACCCCTCCCGAAAGTCGGAGGAGAAATCTGGTCTGGAACTTTGGTCTGTACCGATGTTCTGCCCACAGTTTTTGGTAATGTGATGGGTTTACTGCTTGCAGACTCATCGAGGCTGCCCAGATAATATCAATCAGGTTTGATATTTAGGAGTTAAAATCTGGATGATGAGGAGTACTTTCACAATAGCCAATGAGAGAGACAAGTCTAAAAGGAGATGGAAGTGAATGAGAGGACTCTTGAAATGGCAACCGCAAAACAACAACCAGCTACTGTATGGGTGCATTGGACAGCCGAGATGGAAGCGTGGACACGACTGCATGTATAACTAACAGTTAAGATCTCACCTCTAGTTCTCGCTGAAGAATACACGAACCACGCTGGTCGTAGTGGTGCATTGCTCCCTAACTGCTCGCTCTGCCATGATAATCTTAATGTCCTGTCGTGTGTGTGTTTTGATGTGCCATCATTTTCAAATCTTGTAGGACGTGCATGAGATTGGAGAGAATAACATCTGTGAAGTTTCTCCTTATATGCATGATGCAACCCAAATTCAAAATCAGTTAGGATTTTAAAGGCCCTGATTTAACTAGCTGCAGCTGATAAAATCTGCCAGACATAATTGTCATTTCAGCCGACAAAAGTCGTCGGTTGCCAGTTACAAATGAAAAGCTGCTTTTATCTAATTCTGTCTGAAATCAAGGACCCATTGTTTCAAAAATTACTAAAAATTTCGCGTGGTAAACCATTATCTTTGTAAATTGCATTTGTGCTGTGCGGTGTTGCAACTGCAGGGACTGTTTTCCATTTTTTTCAGTGACCCATAGATCTGGATCAAAGTTTGCAGCCCTTACACTTAACTGAATGTTAAACCCAAGTCCCCAGACTGCAATATATGTGCAGCATTCATTTATTTGATGGCAGGCAAGCACAAATTGTGAGAAATAATTTTTTTGGGACTTGATTTGGTAATTTCTGTTAATTTTACTGACACTTAAATAACAGCTGTGTATGTGACTGACTGACTTGTCTAGGATTTATTGCTGAGCAGTTGAGGCACTCAACTGTGCTGTCATTTCTCTATTATCAACTTGAATGGCGACCAGCAGAGCTCATACCTAAACCAAAGACAAATTTTGGCAAAAATGTTGAAAAATGCCTTATCTGGCAATGTTAAGGAAAGTGATTTAAAAAAAAAAATCCTTGATCCGCCCCTTTTTACCCGATCCACACCAAAATGTATTGGGTTCTTCCCTGGCCAATGCCCTATCCCTCCACCAAGTTTGTTGCAAATTGCATCAGGACTTTTTGCGTAATCATCCTGACAAACAAACAAACAAACTGACACGGGTGAAAACAAAATGTTCTTGGCAGATGTAACTTGTTTTCACTGCCACTCTAAGATCAAGGAAACATGCAGCTTCTGAGTATAGAGAATTGTGTTCCTCTGTGTTCAGAAACTGGCAGAATCTCAGACACATAGCTGAATCTTACACTCCCACAGAAATCTGACAGGTGCCTCGTGAGGTGAAACAAAACAGGGACCACGGAGGACAGGGACAAACTCTGTTTCATTTTGTATGCTATGCAAAAGGCAGAGGAGCTCTTTGAGAGTGTCTAGGTTTCCCAACTTGCTGATATGGAGAGATGGCTTCAGGCTTCTTGGTTAGCCTATTCAGAGCGTTTCTATGACCTGAAAGAAGCGGGTATCCATGTTGATAGTGTTAGACCATCTGGTTGGGCAGTTACTGAGGAAAAACCACATACTTCCTTCGTCTTCTCTGTAAATTTGGAGGAGTTTCTAAACATGCTTACAATAGTTCTTGCTTTGTACAGTAGGCTCTTTACACAGGCCTCCTTCTGGGTGGTGCTCACAACTTGCTTTAGATGAAGTTGCCCCTGTAGTCTATTTGTTCTGTAATGTATGCGAAATTTAAGCCAAATGTCGGAAGGCTTATGGCATGGTTTCAGTCCAAACCGGAGGATTCAGTACGCTGACTTCGTTTTTGGCACCAGTGAATTTTTAATGATGATAGTTAATCCATCGCGAGCAAATGTCAGTCACTGGGTGAGGAAAATTGCCAATGAAAAGGTCACAAATTTGGCAATTGTAACAATGAGTGAAGAAATATGATTGGAGGTTGATGATCTTAGGGAAAAACATGATTCAGTCATAGGTTTTTCATTTTGTCCATTGTCATTACTGAGAAGGAATTTAGTTTTAGTTATTTTAGTCCATTTTCATTATTGTTATTTGCTTGAGAAAAAAGGGTTTTTGATGATTCTTGCCGTTTAAATCATCACAAATCGCATGAGGAGGAGACATGCAGTAGATTTTGCAGAGAGGACAGTAATAACTATTGAGAAACAGAGGACAATATTACTAAAAAAAAGAGGGCAAACATACAATCCAAACCAGAGGATTCAGAGGCCAAACATATGAAGAATCTGGATCAGAGAAAGATGTTGAGCAACTTCCAGGTGCTGCCAAGTACTGGTAGGACCCAGACCACTAACTTCCTCTGTAGCAGGAAGACCTAGAAGGACTTCACGGACACACAGGAGGCAAGATTCAAGGATGCAATTAACACAGTAAGAAGAGACCAGAGCTGCTAAGAGAGGATTGAACCGTGAATTGCAGAAAATACATGATGTGAGAACAAACATCAGTACAAAGCAATTGTAAGGTTTCAGCAGAAAGTTGGAAAGGATGCAAGTCAGGGGAACATAGGTAGACAGCCTGAACTGTAAGGCAAGAAGAACCGCTGACATCAAATAATGCAACTTGTAGTGTTTATTGGTTAGTTTTCAATGATGGCTTTTAGATGTTTTTTTCCTTCTTTTTACGAAAGGACGTTTTTGAAAACACCTTGGCTTATAGTGAGAAAATTGTGTTTTTTTGAAAGCAATTTGTCCAAAGATTTGAGTTGCCATGGTGCAAAAAGCAACATGTTTATCTGCCCAAATACCGACCTCCCATTAAGAACAGCTGCTCGTTCAGTGTCCATGTGATCACACTAACAGACAAAGTGTTTTGTGGTTTTCAGGTCACCAAGTTTTTCCTTCTTTGCCATTGTCCTGTATCTTCTACACAATCACACTTCTTTGTATGTTAGTTTATCAGACTTGCTGATGTGGAAGCTAACTGATTAAGGCATCACAATTATGCTCATTTTTTCTACTCTATATACAAGAAAGAATGGTCTGAAACATGCATCAAAAAATATATAGAAAAACAGATGTGCACAGACTTCTACTGTATCTACTTTATTCTCACCATTCTTACAATTATTCTGTATTTATCTTTAAAAGTGACAGGGTACTTTGTTGTCACAGTGTCCCAAGGGCTGCTTGTTTCATATTCAAAAGCAGGGAAAGAGGAGTTGTGTTAATGGTAATGGATGAGTTGCCCTCGTGGCTGAGACAAACTCCATTACATATGTTTATTTTTTTTTATTTTTTTTGACCTGATGATCCCCACTGACCTGCAGCACTATAGAGATTGCACTGTCCAGTGTAAATCAATAATCCACTCCTAACAGCAAACGTTTTCCATGAAAATACACCTTACTAAAGGCCCAGAATTATATAACGTGATGAAATAAATAGTGTAAAAGATGACATCCTTGTAGTAAGCTATAGACACATTATGGGCTTTGAATGGAAGTTACTGTCCTGTGTGAATTGCAAAATTGTGGCCTCTTTACTTAAAGCTTTACTGAATTCACAACAAAACAAAGACAGTGTCAACCTGCAGATTAAAAGACTAATTTTCTTGAATTTCTCTGCAAAGCCTACAGGTGTGCGTTGTTTTTAATTACCAAATGCTGACTGTTCTCACAATACCATTCCAAAACATGGCAAACAAGACGTTGCTAAAACAGTCAGTGCTTTGAGGGCTGCCTTTAGTTCCACTATGTGTTTGCTTTTACACCCTGTCTCTTCTTTTCTCTCCTTTCTCCAAAGAGCCATTTTAAAGAAATTTGTTTAGGGTTTATACTGTATCAAATGAATCACGTTTTAAGATACAAAAAGCAGAAAATGTACTCAGACAAGGGCAGGTTGCATCCCTGGGCATTTTTCAAAATTGAATCTTTGCAATTAATTTCTCATTTGCGACTTAAATGAAAACATCAGAACAGCATGTGAAATTTAGACTTTTTATTTCTATGAAGTTAAAGACCCTGAAAACCTACTGTGTCTGCTTCTTGCTATATATTTTTGACAAAGTTGGAACTGTTTTGGTTATGTATCATTTGAGATTTCTGTTTTTCCTCTCACAGGTTTGAAGTGGTGAAAACTCAGTTAGAAAAAGTTGATATCATTCCTTTTATGTACCAATCAGAATCCTTTAGAAAGGTGAATCACAACCTGATGATAGTTAGTGGGCTGGTTGGTCATTATCAATCAAACCTGATCAAACCACAGTCCTGATTAAACTCTTCATAATGTGGTAATAGAGAAGATAGAGCACCATGCTGTGATTAATTGGTATGAACATTATTGCAGTAACTTTTATGATTTTCCACATTAATAGAAACCACTTAAGACTTGTACACTGTAGACACAAATATAGAGGTCAGTGAAGTCTAACCTGCAATGGGCCAAACAAAAAGTGTGTGCAGCAGGAGTGAACACCATCAGAATTTGAATTGAGAGGATATAATGCAAAGTCAATTAATATCATTCACAGGCTAAAAGGGCTCAAATCACAGGCTCAGGCACATGAGTTACCATAATCAAAAGGTCATCAGTTAATCTCTAATGATTTTCGGCTCTGTCAATATGCAGATATATACCTTTTCGACATTTCCATACTAAATCTGACTGTCTAGTAGTGAATAGTGTCCACACTTTGCATCAACTCTGCCAGGCATAAAAAGACAGTAACAGATTCCAGTGATACTGATGGTATCGCTAAAGAAAGTGAAGATTTTTTTCTTTTGCATTCTTGCTCTGCAAATGGTATTTGCCTAGTCCTCGTCCAGGCATTTCTGCTATCCTTTTGCGAGCTGAACTCTAAATTGTGTAGTAAGGCATCAATCATAGCACCTGCTGCTGTAACATTTCATAGCTTTACAAAACTCAACACCCATTTTGATGTGAACCAAATCAAAATGGAAATCCAACGGTAGTTGTGATAACAGATCCTCATACAGGGAAAAATTTAACAACCTACTGTAAGATTGGGCCGTTTCATGGGACATGGCAGCAAATGAATACAATTGGTTTTCTTAACATCACTGCTCCGTATCCTCCCATGTTTTATTTCTTAATTGTAAGAGGTCATTCTAAGGCTGATTGTCTCCTCAGATGTATCTTTCACTAGCTGTGCCAATGGTTTCATCTGATGTCCATGGAAATAATGTCACCAAGGAGGAGTCTAGTTATATTGTGTGAAATAATTAAGACTTTTAAATGAAGTAATCCTAGGAATTATTTAACTTTTAAGCTAGAATAATTGTTGCTTTTGTAGTATAGTGTTTTGATTTAACCATATTCATTAGTGAATATCTTAAAGCACTATGACAAATGTTCCTTGTTACTTGATACTGAATCCGATTTTCAAAGGGATACCAGAGCAGGTGCCAAAAATTTTCCATTCTCTCTCAATGTTGATATCAAACATTTAAAATAATACTTTAAATAATACTCAAGTTCCACTTATTTTAATCCAGACACATGAATCAATAAACATTTTTCTTTAAATCATTGCTGTATGTCTGAAATTCAAAAAGTAATTTCTCCCAGCGTTACTTCATCAAAGACTGAATAACTGCTGTCACCCCCCTGAAACCATTGTATGCGATGTTCTCAGCACTACTGTTTAATAGATGCTCATGAGTAAAGCCTTTTTTCTGCCACCACTCACCAACACTTTTATTCCTGCTGAATGTCAGACTATATACATTTAATATCTATATGCACCTGCCAGCACGGAGTGTTTTTGCAGCAGGATTTCCCATTGGAGCAAAGGTGATGATCAGAAATCCTAAACATGCACAACGGCCAATCCTTTATCTTGCTGACAGTGCTCTGTGCAATCTAGCCCGCCATTCTAAAGAGAATACAGTATGTGCTCATCTAATTGAATCTGCTGCATACACAAGACATCCCTTCTGGGCACTCTCTGCCTGACATCTCTCTAAATGCGAATTGCTCTAAAACTGCACTGGTATTGCATATAAAACATATGTTTAACACAGCAGCTAGTGCATATATTCTCAGGTGACTGGGAAATAGGAGGCAGATCTGAGGTGGAGTGTGTAAGCTGTCAACCTTGTCAGACAGACCACGTTCTTTAGTAATCTTCTGCCGTTTCGGTGGACAGTGAGGTGGAGTGCTACCCAAAAAGCGGGAAGTGAGACCTGCATATGTTTGCCAAGGGAAATTACTGTGAACCTCGGGGCTCTAACAACGCAACTGGCATCTACTGACATCAGATCTTTCCATAAGCCATCAGAGGCCACCAAGGCTTTTTAGATGGGCAATATTCAAAAGCTATTTTCAACTGGCGTTTTAAGAGGAGTCCAAAGCATGTCAGTCAGATGACCTGTGTTGCAGGCACATGCCTACCACAGATTCTCAGATTAGTTACCTCAGTTGCAGAGTGAGAACAAGGCCTTTACTTGATATTTCTTTGTTAAAGACAGCCCGTTATTTCAGATTTCCCTGTGTTTATTCCCCTGTATATTTATCATGTTTTAGTAAGAGGCCTCCTTGTTTTCTGATCTGTTTCTGTTTTAAATTTCTGTTGGTGCAAAGTAAAAATGTTTACCTGTTGTTGTCTTGATAAATTCAGTATGTACAGCTGTATGCAAAAATTTGGGCACACCTGGGCAAATTACATGTATTGTTGAAATGGAAAAAAAAAGGAAATATGTAGTTTGCCCAAACATTTCCATACAACTGTACTAGCAGCTGGCCTTTATATTATCTTTTTATTTGAGTGTCTGCACATCACCCCTGAGATGGTGGACATTTACCTGAGGGGTGGGGGGGGTGCTTCAATCAGCAAAATGGCCTGTGAGAATAGAAAACAGCTGAGAAATTTTCCATATGGTTGATGCTGTAACAAATGCAGTTCAGGATATTTGTTTTTGTGTAGGGGACTTATGTGCTCTGCTAATCAATAGAAAGTATGTGTTAATTCAGCAGTTTTGCTTCTAGTTCATTATACAGACAAATGAAGCTCGATTCCTGAGTAAAACCTACCTATTAAGTGATAATGAGAAACTCGAGGGATGCATTAGACCAGGATATCACCAACCTCTTCTGTCTTTTTCTCTCATACTCTGTCAACTGTCTGAACTCCCCTTTGTTTCTGTCTTTTCTCTAAAAACTGTTTTTGTCTCAGTTCTTTTAGATCTTACTCCCTGCACTCATCAGTTAACCGTATTTAAAAATGTTACCAACGCCAGCCTTTTAATGATCAAAAGCTGTAAACAGTCTTTACTGCTTATGAGACTCCTGAGGGGGGAAAAGGATGTTTTATGAAAAGCTGCTGTTCTGTTTTATCTGTGCCCTCACATTTTTTCATACTCGTATCTTAACTTTTATCTTTCACTGAGAAGATACCCCCAAAAGCCAGATACTTTTATTTAAAAAAAAAACAAACCCTGCTGTTTCTATTATTTGCCAACATCTGCTAATGTATTTTGCAGCATCCATCTCAGTTTCATTAACTAAAGATCGTAAAGAGCACTGCTATATCATACACTTGGTATAAATGTATTTTGTACATTGCAGGGATATACATTTATTATCAGCTTTTGGTTTTTTTTGTGTTTTTGTGTCTGTTATCTTAAGTTTCACTAGGAATGTATCAACCATACTGTACTTTGCACTGCTAGCAGCTGGAAGATTTACTGTGGGTACATTTTGAAAGAATTAAAAACAAATGAAAGCACTGAGCAAGCAACAAATCAAGTGAAAAGGGACCTCATTTGAAGCTGCAATTAAAATGGTCTGCACTGAAAAAACACAAATAATAAGACCAGGTTAATGAAAGTGGTCACTAAAGATTTTTATCTTCGGATACAAAAAGAGAGAAAACTGGAAAGAAGACTGAGTGTTGCCATGGTGATGCTTGCCAGTCAATAGAGAGCCGTGTGTGTGTTTGTGTGTTTGTTTTCTTCCTTCTAATTCAGTTGACCAGAGGGTAGCAGAGCAGAATGCTATGGACAGCCTTTCCATTCCCCTGATTAGCCCTCCACTCTGTTCCAATTTTCATTCATTTTAATCATTAATGCTAAAGTCACGTGTGTCAGAGAGTACTGTCAAATAAGGGACAACTCCTTAAAGGTCTTTCAATGTGTTCCTGTGGAGAAGCATCAAAACAAGGTTACATATTTCTGTACAGGCCTAAATCAGTTCTGGCACCAGCTTTATTGCAGTGGCAGGGGTGATGGTGACAGTTCTGAAAATTCTTCAGCTGCACACAGGCATATCTAGAAAATGGTTCAGCCACTAAATGAAAGAAACCTAAAAGGGCTGAAACAATTAGCTGATTGAGGAGCAGAAACAGGACTGAAACCATTAGTTGATTAATTTGTTTCTTGATCCATGGAAAAAATAATTGGCAATTATTTGGATTTTCTGCGATTTATATGATTGCAAATTAAATATATGTGGATTTGAAAAGGTTGGCTTGAGAGAACAAGTAATTGGAAGGTGCAAACTTTGGCCTGGTTAATTTTCACAGGCATTTTTACCGGCTGAGACAGCGTAGCAGGTACTGTTTTTCACCGTGTGAAAACAATACCGTGTGTGTGTGTGTGTGTGTGTGTGTGTGTGTGTGTGTGTGTCAGTCATGGCAAAATGTGGTCCTGGAGACACCTACTGTAGTGGGAACAACAACAGAGGCCGTTTGGCCGTCCATCCTTCCTCCCGTCCGTCTAGTTAGTATTCTTGTAATAATGTAGTAATGACTACTGAGTGTTCGTGGGTCGGAGTGTCAACATGTTGATAGACATCATGGCTGGTGTGATCCCATCGCAAGATGGTCTATAGTTTCTCATACATTATAGACTAATTGATTATAGAAATAATCAATAGACTAATTTATATATAAATCAATAATGAAAATACTCATTAGTTTCAGCACTAAATATAATATAAAATGATTGCACATGGTGTCAGGTAGACACTGAGCTTGAGAGGATCACACAGTTTCTATAAAAATTACCACACTACCCAGTGTGTCATCATAACAATGAGCTGAAATCATTGGCAAGATGAAGCAGAACCCATTCAACATGTGTGTACCATATACATTACCTAATTAACATCCGACATGGTTCATAGCCGAAGCTAATCCAAAGTTTAGGTATTACTTTAAGTCATCATAGCCTACGCAAATGAAAACCTAATGATATGCCATGGTGTATTTAATGAAATTTAAAATGGTAAATGTAATCACATTTAATATACATAATGGCTTTTAGTTGTATTTGTGCTGCCCCTTCATGATCACTTAACGTATACACACAGAAAGTGCCTCTTGGCAACTCTGAGTCTGAGGTTAGGCTTAAACTATACTCGCCAGACTACTGCAAGTATAAAAGAGACAAGAACAAAGAGTCATATCTTATGATTCCATATCGCTTCAGACAGCTAGTTACCCAATGTTTAAAACCTAGTCAGAAGAAGGTTATTCTAATACATTGAGATTGGTGGTGTTCTAAATAGATGTCAGTGGGCTACTACAAAAGGTGACGCTGGAAGTAAATGTGAACCAAGAGAGGAATGCGGGATGACCTTGGCATCAATGCCATACTCCTTACTCTGGATTTTATCGTTGTGTGGAAAGCCATCTGAAGTTTACTCCCAGTTACAGTATTGTAACATTAAAAAGAGCTGACCCACAAAGAGCTAAACCTGAAGAGTATCAAAGGTGGATATCGGAAGTGCAGCCATTACATAACGCTGACACACTCAAAGACCTGACAGCAGATCACTACAATCTCCAGAGGAGGATTGCAGAAGGAGGAAACGGGCAGCATAACAATACGGTATTGTAGTCTGTTAGTGGTTGCACACAATCCGAGGCATTAAAGGGAAAGGTCATGGCTCCAGGGATGACAACGTCAATCTGTCAGTGTGTTGGTCGGTTGGTCACTGTCCAATACTTTGCTTTATGACCAAATACCTGTAAAGAGTAATGACCTTCCCATCAGCCTTGGTTGTACTTTGTGTTTTAAGGCTAATTTCCAAATGTTAACATGCTAACATTGCTCAACTAAAATGCCAAACAAGGAAAACATTATACCTTCTTGCTTGGCTGTAGACTTCTTTTGTTTTAGTACACTGTTATAGCCCCCCAAAAAACCCCCAGACCTTCTCATCAGGTTATTTTATCTATAAACTGATATCATAATATTTAAAAACAATCAGTATGGAAGATCTTATTCCCCACCACTAACATTTACAGTGTGAATACTTAGCAAAACAGATTAATACATTACAAACAGCAGCCTCCCATTCTGACTGGTTAAGACAAGGCATCACAACACTGATCATAAACGACTCTACAAGGGACCAGCACCATCCAACTTCTTCTCCACAGTATGTAAAATTCTATGAGGCATCAGATCCACTAAGCTGAACAGGAATGTTTGTCAATATCTAGACAAAACTCAGAGGGAGAGTGTCATGAAGATTTCAAGACCAGACCCATGACACATCCTGGATTAACAGAAAATCTCACAACTGCACAAATGATCTTTAACTGACTGGCGCAAGGTCTGCAAGACCTGTAGGCATTGAAAGAACTTGAAAATTGTCACAATGCTTAAAAAGCTGCCATTTTTATCATTGTTTACTAGTGCTGTTGTGGTAGCAGATATAGTTTTTGGGGCGTTTGGTTCTTGTTACTTAAAATAAATGGTTGTTTTGAGGAAATGTTGAGTTTTCGCCTTTTTTTTTTTTTTTTCATTCAATGTCAGTCAAAACTCATAGGCCAAGATTAGTAAATTGTAAACTGTGAGTCTGACTGTTTTTATGCTGTGTGGTTAATTAATTGGAGTATTTGCTGTTCGCTCCCGCTTTGTAAGTAAAACAGAACTTTTATACTAAACTCACATATTAGGAAATCGCCACAATAAAAGGAGGGATACATAGATATATACTCTCACAGGCCAAAATGTTTAATTCTGGATGGTGTTCGTGTCCCTGACCACCTCTCTGAGGCTGGTGAAGAGTCTTTGAATTTGTATCTTTGCATTATTCAGCTCCTCACAGTGCACAAAGCTTTCCACTTCCGTGCATTGGATGGAGGAGAATACCCTGAACACATCCAAGCTGGGAGGACATTGTTCGGGAACATCTTGCCGAGTGTGAGTTAAACCCCTCCACATCGACATGGGAATAGTGAATGAGTGAATGACAATGATGAGAGAAAATCTGGTGAGATGTGAGATGTTGAGCCACAACTGGAGTAGAAAATGAGATGATTATGCACTACATGGCCCAAAGTATGTGGACACCTGAAAATTGCAGCCATATGTGGTTGGTGGACATTTCATTCCAAACCCATGGGCATTAATATGCAGCTATAACAGTCTGCACTATTCTGGATAAGTCAGTGCCTGACCTCACTGATGTTGATCACATTTGAATCGGTGTTCCAGTTCATCCCAGAGCTTCAATGGAGTTAAAGTCAGGGCTTCGTACACGCCGGTCAGGTTTTTCCAAATCCAACTGAGACAACCATTTTTTTACGGGCCTGGCATTGTTCACGGGGGCATTGTGATGTTGAAACAGGAAAATGTCTTCCCCAAACTGTTTGGGGCTGAAGCATGAAAAACAGTCAGACCAAATGTGTATATAGCCATATAGTACAGATCTGGGGTTTTGGGTGTTTGGGAGAGTAATCTTGCTTTAAGTTTTGGAACTACAGTTCCCATGATGTTCTGTTTATTTGCTATGGATATTGGAGATAATAATATACTGTACTTGGGAAGTTAGCCTACACCAAAGGAAAATTTGTGACTTCATAGGTTTGCTCAGTAGTATATACATTTCACAAACAATGTAATCCACAATGCATAGCATGAGAGGCAAAAACAATCGGATGAACAAGAACTGACCAAGCAACTGAATGTAGTAATTGGCCAAGAAACAGAAAACGACAGTAATTGATGTAGGTGCCTTAAATGGCAGTGTTAACACACATAGTGTTAATCCAAATTATTATGCAGAACCACTTTAATTTAGCTGACTCAGAGATTATAACACTGATAAAACCATTTGTCTAAGTGATCAGTCAAGAGTGTCTATAATGCACAAATTAACTTTTGGAAAGAATTTTACTTGAACTAAGAACAAGCAACAAGATTTGTAAATCTAAAGTGACTGAAAGTAAGTTAAGGAAAACAGGCAACAACTTTTATACGTAAAACATTTATTACTCTTTTATTTTAAGAGTAATAATTAACAGTTAATGACACAGCAATAGCACAACAAAATTCTAATCGCACATGCAATGATGCTACTGTGAATGAATATATGAAGGCAGCACATGTTTGGTATGCAACAGGTAAATAAAACAAGTGAGGTGACCTTCATTGGATGCAGCTAGTGAAAGTGGTGATAAATGTAGAATCAGGTTTGGATAGAGAAGCCAGTTGTAATTTCTGAATTCACACAGTGATTACTACTTTTGTCTGTGAAATGGCTGCAGCCAAGGTGGCGTCGGGAGAAGGGAAGTTGGTCGGGTAATTCAGGGACATTGGCACACCTCGCACCAGTAACAAAGGAAATCCAAAGTTCCTTTCCAGTGATGATCTTTTATATGGGAAGTTTGAGAGAGAAATTCAGTTAATAACCAATCCACGGACGTGCTCTTCTCGCCTGTTAATGTTCAAATCGCATCCGGGCACATTGTCCAGTAGAGGTCAGAGGCCACATTTCTAATTGTCTTATGTGTAAGACATGTTTCCAAAACAACCGTATTTTGTTACCAAATAACTACAGTGAGTAAAGGTCCCAATGCTCAGGGGATTTCAATGAGACCAAACATCACGTTTAACTCTAGTGGTTGTTGAGATATTAATACATGATCATGCATACAACTTGAGGAATTTAGTTATATATGATAGCAAATCTCAAATATAGTTCAGAATACAAAGTAACCAATTTAAACAATAAAGAAGTAATAAGGGGACGGCATCGAAGCATTTTAGGAGCAGAGATGTTTCTTTTGAAGAGAGTTTCTTTGTTTGTAGAAGAGTAGAGGAGAGAGACGATCAGAGGGAGGAGGGCTTTGAAATGTCCGGGGGAGAAGCCTGCTAGGGTCAGGGATGGGTGGCTGTGAAGTTATGTGTTTGGACACACATTATAGTGGGACATTTCCCCCCCTTGGATCTGTCCGACTGACAGTGGTGTTGGATACCCTTTTCTTTTAATCCCATCTTGAAGAATACGGTATTCCACTCGTCTGTATGTTGTTTCATGTACGTTGTAATAGAGTTTTAGAGGTTAAGTATCGGTCACAGCAGGGCTGCAGCTCCCCTCCTCCTAGAGAGGCCTGTGTAATCTCAAACAGAGGGAAACACAAAAACTGATGGCAATGTAGGAAGAGTTAAGAGAGTCACTCCATAGATTTTAAGAACATGTGAGACCTGCATCATTAAAAGTGCTATCATTCTGCAAAGAGCCCCAAAGGAATTCATGAATATATTGAAAGAAAACCTGAAAATATTTAGTCTGAGAGAGTGTTCAAAAACAACTGGAGGAAATTGAATGGAATTAATATGGAATCGAATGGACAAACACAAACAAACACACATTTAATGCCATGTTTATGTAAATGTGTGTGTGGGGGGGTTGTGTATTTTTGGACTGTTAATTATTTAATACTGTAAAAAATGATTGACTCTTGTTATCCAACTTGAAAATAAAATCTATTTTATTTGCTTAAAGAACAGAATTAACAAAAAGCACCCACCCTCACAAATGGTAATTCTGCATCATTTAATATTCACAAAGTTCCTTTTCAGCGTTTCATTTTTTTTGGCTTTGATATATAATGCATCTTCTTCCTTTTGTTGACCGGCCTTTCGAACCATATATATAAAAGAGTTAATAAGGTTCATGTTTTGTTCTTTGAAACTATCTAGAATAACACTTCTGAAAGAACTTTTACTTTGAGAGAAACACTTCAAAGACATATATATTACAATAACACTCACCTTCCCCTACCTGCACATGCTGACAGAACAATGTGGAGCATTGCAACCGCAATTCTGTTTCTTTAAAAAAAAACAAAAAAAATTACTCAAAATCAAAATTCCCAGCTATAGTTTAATGGAGAGTTTAAAATTGTTAAAATTTTCCTGATTGTGTTACTGGAGTAAGGCAGACATTAACAAGAGTTATTGTAGATCAACTATAGGACAACAGTTATTTAGGTGTGAGCTGTAACAGAACATTAGTGAGCAAACATTACTGTTGAGGCTCAGAAGGCCAGCTGTGGCCACAGAGTGCCAACTGTCTGAAGGTGGTTGGACCTCAGTGATGTTGCCATCTTTATAACGATCAGTTCCTCCTCTCCTTCCTCTGGATAACTGTTCCAATATGTGAAGTGATGATATAAGACATTATGAAGTTTGTAGCAACAGTAACAGTAACAGTGCTTTATGCTCAATTCCCTGTTGTCTTTTCTCTCTCCATCTGCTGTTTGTGCCACACACACACACACACACACACACACACACACACACACACACACAGCAGTCTGACTGGAAAACACTGCAACAATCATCTCTTTTCACTCTTAGCTGATTTACATGCCTGTGACGCTCACACTTTCCTCTACTATTGCTTTCACATATCAGTACAATTTGAAAAAGTTTAACAGTCAAGCAATGTCCTTAAAGATGTTCCTTGAGCTACAACTACGATACAGGCTGCTGACCTGCGGCACGCTTTTGGTAGTCATAATGTGGAAAAACAAAGTTCCTGACATCGCTGATATTTCAGCAGTAAGCAGGGTAAGATTGGTTATATTGATATGGACATACAGTAATAACTTGTCCCATCCTAGTGTGTCCGTGCCTTATCAATTAATTTTATTAGTTCCAGTTGGAACATTGCCTTCTGCATTTAAACGATTTCAGAGAGTGTTTTTTCAGAGCAGTGAGCGGTCAGCAACAATTATGAGCAGCCAGGAGGATCTCTTCAGGATTTTCTAGACAAGGCGGCCTTTAGACCTGGGTGGGGTATCATAACTTTTTTTTTTTTTTTTTTGTTAGTGCAGATACAATACCTGGGTTTTGGTACTGATATCATAATGAGAGACTTCTTGATGTTACTGGATGAATATAAATTTGTTTTTCTACAAAAAAATGTTTTTGTTTTTAAATTTGTTTTTGTTTTTTTTTAATCACACTGTCATATAAAGGAATGAGTAGGAAGTATTGAGGTTCCTTGAAAAAAGGTGATTCTGGAAAGTGTTTAATTTTAGGATGATGCCAAATTGTTGTTGGAATACCTTATTTATGGTAGTGTATTTTAATTGTTTGATTTAATTCAATAAAGTGTTTTGCAGCTGGGGAGGTTATATCATTGTGCATAATTGCAAGTTTGTGTTCAGATATGCCATTTTTTTAAAAACAAAAGATGGCTACCAGTGTAAATTAAAGAACACTATTATCTGCTGGAATGAATGACATGACTCGGTGACATAACCCATCAATTATCTTTGCCTATGTTGGTTGTACATATAGTATTTCATTGCATACAGTACCTTCAATTAAACAAATGAACCCCTGAGTTCAAAGTGTTGGCCTGAGTGCAAATTTGCACTCAGTTTGCTTCTGTAACTGCCAGAAACGATTTCCTTCAAAGTTTGCAACACCCACTACTGTCCAGAGAAATCATCCACTAACTCCAAATGCTGTGGGACAGAAGAGCCAATCTAACAGCAGCCTTCTTATAAAATTGTTTACAAGGCCAAAAATATAAATCATAATATGCTGCTGTATTTATTCACCGTACCATCATTGTGCAGATATCATTTAAGTGATTCCATCCACCTTTTTAAAGTCAAAAGTGAAAATACATGTCTAAAGCACTTTAACGCATCCATCGCAGTTTTATGTTTGAGGTCAAAGGTGCACGCAAAGAGGGCAGTTACTTACAGCATCACAGTATGAGATCACGCTGAGCCGTCTAAAACCATTTCAGTCAAATTCAACAGGAGTTTTCTGGGGTCAGCATGACTTTGTGTTGTTGGACAGTTTGTTTCTTTTCAAGTGATGAACCGCAGAAAGAAAAATAAACTGATATGACAATAATGCCACCAATATTTCAGCACATTTAGAAACTGTTGCTTTCAATGTTGTAGAAGAAACCAGGTAATTATTAAAAGCCACAACGCAAAACCGTGAAATACCTATGAAATACATAATATCACAGTTATCAGGTTCAGGGGGCATGCAGCATTCTCTTTACCCTCTAGGCATCACAGAATATAAATTATCTATGGCTGAATAAGCAGTTGTTTTTCAAATGAAAATGCAGTTTGAATAAGTGATTTTAAATTTAATTTATTTTTTTTTAAATTGCAAGAGCTGTGTTTTTTATAACTTCCATAAACAGTGTCTTAATAAACAGTAGGAGGCAAAAGTTTTAGTCTGTAATCGTCAGTTTTAACAACTGTCTGGCAGATTTACTCAGCAGTAGCTAACAAATGCTATATGTGTGAGTCAGCAAAACAGAAAGCCTGGCTGTACTGTTTATGCTCGGCTAAAGACGGACACCCCACTCAGTGTAACTTTGATATTTGGGGGGAAAAAAGCCAGTGCACTTTGTCTTTTTGCAGTTCAAAAACAGAGTGGTGGGTCATACACTGATTTAATTATCCAGGTGATCGCTTCATGTCAGTTTCAGCAGTTATCTATCCATCTAATCATTTAACCATACATCCTTCCTTCCTTCCTTGACTTACTTTAGTTTTATGCATTATTAAAACTGGTCATTTTAATAATGAAAATAGGTTAACTTAGAAGTTGACTTCTCCGATTGGTTTGAACCATGGGGAGTAAAAACAACCGCATAATTTTCTGATTCTGTTCATGTAGAACAAGATCAATTGTACAAACATACATATCTTGCTTAAAGCTACTGAATGTAGACCACAGCTACAGGCCTAGAGATTGATTTTTAGAAATATTGCAAATGCTACTTTAAATCACAGTTAGATAATTTCATCAAATCCTTCAATTTAACAGTAACTATCATGGTTTCACCATCACCATGGCACGGTGGTTTCTGTGTTTTCACCACTGCCACACATCACAGAAATGGCTCTGTACTCACTGTGATTGGTCTTTAATTTGTCAGGGGTAGCTCTGCTACTATGTTGTCACGTTTGTGCGTGTATTTGTGAATTCATCCACACAAAATTTGCAAACATCTGTTTGTCAGAAGACAGATGATTATCTCGCTCCTGCCAGACTGCCACTGCCCACAAATTCGTCACTCGTCTAAGATTGGCTAAAATCCATTAACTCCACAAACGGCGTTTGAAGCGTGAGGGAGGCTTCTGGAAGACTGCGCAATGGAGGTACTTGTTAAGGGAAAAGGAGAGATTTCTACGGAGATGGCAAAAAGTACAGATTCTGTATAGTGTCATGGTACATTGATAGCAGTGACCTAATATACTGTATACCTCATTAATACTCAGTTTAGTTGAGGGTGATCTTAGCTCTGACTCTATTTTATCAGCTAGCATAATCTATTCAGTGGAGAATACAGTCTTGTTTGGCTGCTTGGTATTCAAATGTAATTTAGTGGAGAGTGTTGCCAAGTTGTAGCAGAGAACTTTTCAGTAAAGTGTATTAAGATGCATGGCTGTTCATCTTATCTCTCTCAGTAAGCGTTTAGAACCAACATTTATTTGTACCATTGCAGATTGGTACAGGAGGAAGAATATAAAGTGTTTTAAGACAGACCTCGTATAAATGGCAACAATTTTAACGTAAAGAGGCCTTTTGGGACCCAAACTACACAATAAGAGCTGAGACTCTGTGTGTGTGTGTGTGTGTGTGTGTGTGTGTGTGTGTGTGTGTGTGTGTGTGTGTGTGTGTGTGTGTGTGTGTGTGTGTGTGTGGGCTTCTGCACACTTGTTCATACCATATTTAACCCAAACAGTTTAAAAAAAAAAAAAAAAAAAAAAAAACAATAAATGAAAAAGTAGACAGAGCTGGGTGATCACAGATGTGCTCTTTTTCAGCACTTAAAAACAAATTAATGATCACAGGTGTTTCCCACCTGTGATAGTGTACCTAAAAGCATAGATAATTTGACCATTACAGGTTACATCATTAATGTACAGCAGTTACAGTGGGAATTCTAATTTGCTAGGTTTCCCTGCCCCGACTTTATCAAAACCATAACTATCAGCTCTCACTGCATTTATTAAAAAAAACAGAAAACAAAAAACAAAAAAAACAAACCAATAAGCCTTCACGTTGCTGGTGGTG